>NC_134399.1:60181027-60407276 GCF_050003625.1 Haematobia irritans | reverse complement strand
CCCTCAGAAATGTCACCAGCGTTACTGAGGTGGGGTAATCCACCGCTGAAAGACTTTTTGGTGTTCGGTCGTAGCAGGTATCGAACCCACGACCTTGTGTATGCAAGGCGGGCATGCTAACCATTGCACCATGGTGACAATGGTTGGCATGCCCGCCTTTGATTTTTTTCTTTAAAATTTTACTTCAAATTTTGGGGGACTTATTTGTGAAATTTGCGACCCTTCGTAAGAAGGTAAAGAGGTAGTTTTTTATTTGTAAAAAAAAACAATTTTGGAAGAAATTGGCTTTAAATTAAATGATATATTGAATCTTTGGTTTAACGATTAAAGGGCGAAAGTACCAGGAAAGCAAATGTAGATAAATCTTAGTTTAGTTTTTAGTAAATATTTTTCGACAATTTCCCTACGGGAAATGGATCAACCCCAGGACCGGTACAGGGTTAGTGCCTGGAGTGTATGGACCAGTCACAGTTCTGGTCCAAGCGTATGGAATGGACCGGTCACTTTAACATGGGTTTGTCATTGGCTGGGAAAATTTGCACTTTAGAACATGACTTGGACTCATCCCAAAGGACACGTCCTGGAACAACTTAGTAGGACTACCCCATAGACAACTGCTCATGAAACAAACTTTTAGGACCATGTTTCCATCCGTATTGCACGAGAAACGAATATGTTGAACAATATATAATAGTTGTATTGTAGTAAAAGTGTGGATTCAATCACCCTTATTCCTGAAGTCGCCCTCGCTCTCGCCGTCGCTTTTTGTCGTCTGTCGCTTTTTAAGTCGCCTCGTCATTCATTTGGTATTCCTGTGAAGTGGCGACTGCGAAATGACGATTACTTTTTGTACCAATTACAATACTCGGTAATTAAAAGGCCAATATCACTAGAAAACAATCAGCTGATGTGCAAAAAATTAATTTTAATTTTTACGGTTTAAAATATTTTTATTTCTGACGCAATTCTGTGTCGGCAAATCAAGAAAAAATATTTAATTTGACGCGCGACAAAAAGGTGGATATATATTCAAGGACAGTAAAAGCTTCCAAAACTATAAAAATGGCGACGACGCAGAGATCAATGGCACAAGGATTATCGTGAGAGAAAACAATCAGCTGATGTGCAAAACTGAATTTTAATTATTTGCTTTTAAAAATAATAAATGATAAATTTGACTCGGGAAATGATTTACATTATCTAAGTTTGGTGCTAAATAAAATACATTGGCCTTGAAGGGTTTCTATTAAAATAAATGGAAAAATCAACACGTTTACTTTAATTGTGCAGTTTTCTTTTCTATGATGTGAATGTGATGACCATAACTACTATATATTCAGATCAATTTGGTATAAATAGCGCATTTTTATATCAATAGATTTGTGATCGTGGTCAGCTCAGAACATGAGTTCCTCAAAGAGTGGAAGCTGGAATAAATATTTGAACAGTATTGATTTTTTTAATAATAGTTACAGCTTTTCTACCATTTGTTACAATTTTTCTCTAAAGTTCAAAGGCATTAAACTACAAACCATTTGTTCCAACCGGTTTTAAATCGTTGGAGTCAGTCTAGCTCATCTAATGGCTGATCTCTAGTTCCTTTTATTCCCATTTTTTTATAATTGTTGCAGACTAGTCACTTTACCTCTTACCAATTTCCATTTATTAAATTTATTTTTCAATTATTCGATTAATAAAGTCTAAAAAACTTCTTCAAACATTAATCACTAAACTCGTCGCTGGTAAATTTAACGGCGACAATAAGCGACGATATGGCCGACAAATAGCGACAGCAGGAATACCGATTTTCGTCGATAGCAGAATATATCGACGGTCGGAATACCTATTAGTGGCGGCAGATGAAAAGCGACAAAAAGCGACGGCGAGGGCGACCTCAGGAATAAGGGTGAACAAGATTTTAATATGAAGAGAGTATAAAAATCAATAAATTATATGACAATTAAAATGTTGATAAACTGGAGCACTAGTACCAGTCCTGTAATGCGTCCATTAGTGGCACTTTGTACTATTTTCCCGTAGGGTTATTACACATAATTATTGTTTTTTTTTGTTATTTCTTTAACGACATTTCGTAGCTCAAAGGAAAAATTAGAGTTAAAAATTGCAAAATGTATTTAGCCCCATACGAAGATAAAGATGGGCGCATTTGTGGAAACAAAAGTTAAATTTAAATTCGAAACTATTATGTGGAAAATATGAATATAGTAAATCTTTTTTGCTAAATTTGTTTGTAATTTTACCCTTTTTAGTTTATTTAACTAACATACACAAAAACTAAATAAAATACACAAAGTCAAGAAAACTATTTCATATGGGAGGAATTTTAACTAAAATAAATATAATAATTCCCATGAACATAATAAAATAAAATTGCCTTTAGTGCCCTGGATAGTTCACTTTTGAGTTTAGAAAAATGTCTTTATTTTAAAGAACCTGCATCTATGGGTCTGAATCAATACCAAAATCCGTATATGAAGGTCAAAAGGTAAACTTAAATATATATATATATATATATATATATATATATATATATATATATATATATATATATATATATATATATATATATATATATATATATATATATATATATATATATATATATATATATATATATATATATATATATATATATATATATATATATATATATATATATATATATTTAAGTTTACCTTTTGACCTTCATATACGGATTTTGGTATTGATTCAGGCCCATAGATGCAGGTTCTTTAAAAATAAAGACATTTTTCTAAACTCAAAAGTGAACTATCCAGGGCACTAAAGGCATAAATATAATAATTCCCATGAACATAATAAAATAAAATTGCCTTTAGTGCCCTGGATAGTTCACTTTTGAGTTTAGAAAAATGTCTTTATTTTAAAGAACCTGCATCTATGGGCCTGAATCAATACCAAAATCCGTATATGAAGGTCAAAAGGTAAACTTAAATATATATATATATATATATATATATATATATATATATATATATATATATATATATATATATATATATATATATATATATATATATATATATATATATATATATATATTTAAGTTTACCTTTTGACCTTCATATACGGATTTTGGTATTGATTCAGGCCCATAGATGCAGGTTCTTTAAAATAAAGACATTTTTCTAAACTCAAAAGTGAACTATCCAGGGCACTAAAGGCAATTTTATTTTATTATGTTCATGGGAATTATTATATTTATTTTAGTTAAAATTCCTCCCATATGAAATAGTTTTCTTGACTTTGTGTATTTTATTTAGTTTTTGTGTATGTTAGTTAAATAAACTAAAAAGGGTAAAATTACAAACAAATTTAGCAAAAAAGATTTACTATATTCATATTTTCCACATAATAGTTTCGAATTTAAATTTAACTTTTGTTTCCACAAATGCGCCCATCTTTATCTTCGTATGGGGCTAAATACATTTTGCAATTTTTAACTCTAATTTTTCCTTTGAGCTACGAAATGTCGTTAAAGAAATAACAAAAAAAAAACAATAATTATGTGTAATAACCCTACGGGAAAATAGTACAAAGTGCCACTAATGGACGCATTACAGGACTGGTACTAGTGCTCCAGTTTATCAACATTTTAATTGTCATATAATTTATTGATTTTTATACTCTCTTCATATTAAAATCTTGTTCACCCTTATTCCTGAGGTCGCCCTCGCCGTCGCTTTTTGTCGCTTTTCATCTGCCGCCACTAATAGGTATTCCGACCGTCGATATATTCTGCTATCGACGAAAATCGGTATTCCTGCTGTCGCTATTTGTCGCCAATATCGTCGCTTATTGTCGCCGTTAAATTTACCAGCGACGAGTTTAGTGATTAATTTTTGAAGAAGTTTTTTAGACTTTATTAATCGAATAATTGAAAAATAAATTTAATAAATGGAAATTGGTAAGAGGTAAAGTGACTAGTCTGCAACAATTATAAAAAAATGGGAATAAAAGGAACTAGAGATCAGCCATTAGATGAGCTAGACTGACTCCAACGATTTAAAACCGGTTGGAACAAATGGTTTGTAGTTTAATGCCTTTGAACTTAAGAGAAAATTTGTAACAAATGGTAGAAAAGCTGTAACTATTATTAAAAAAAATCTATACTGTTCAAATATTTATTCCAGCTTCCACTCTTTGAGGAACTCATGTTCTGAGCTGACCACGATCACAATCTATTGATATAAAAATGCGCTATTTATACCAAATTGATCTGAATATATAGTAGTTATGGTCATCACATTCACATCATAGAAAAGAAAACTGCACAATTAAAGTAAACGTGTTGATTTTTCCATTTATTTTTAATAGAAACCCTTCAAGGCCAATGTATTTTATTTAGCACCAAACTTAGATAATGTAAATCATTTCCCGAGTCAAATTTATCATTTATTATTTTTAAAAGCAAATAATTAAAATTCAGTTTTGCACATCAGCTGATTGTTTTCTTTCACGATAATCCTTGTGCCATTGATCTCTGCGTCGTCGCCATTTTTATAGTTTTGGAAGCTTTTACTGTCCTTGAATATATATCCACCTTTTTGTCGCGCGTCAAATTAAATATTTTTTCTTGATTTGCCGACACAGAATTGCGTCAGAAATAAAAATATTTTAAACCGTAAAAATTAAAATTAATTTTTTGCACATCAGCTGATTGTTTTCTAGTGATATTGGCCTTTTATTACCGAGTATTGTAATTGGTACAAAAAGTAATCGTCATTTCGCAGTCGCCACTTCACAGGAATACCAAATGAATGACGAGGCGACTTAAAAGCGACAGACGACAAAAAGCGACGGCGAGAGCGAGGGCGACTTCAGGAATAAGGGTGATTGAATCCACACTTTTACTACAATACAACTATTATATATTGTTCAACATATTCGTTTCTCGTGCAATACGGATGGAAACATGGTCCTAAAAGTTTGTTTCATGAGCAGTTGTCTATGGGGTAGTCCTACTAAGTTGTTCCAGGACGTGTCCTTTGGGATGAGTCCAAGTCATGTTCTAAAGTGCAAATTTTCCCAGCCAATGACAAACCCATGTTAAAGTGACCGGTCCATTCCATACGCTTGGACCAGAACTGTGACTGGTCCATACACTCCAGGCACTAACCCTGTACCGGTCCTGGGGTTGATCCATTTCCCGTAGGGAAATTGTCGAAAAATATTTACTAAAAACTAAACTAAGATTTATCTACATTTGCTTTCCTGGTACTTTCGCCCTTTAATCGTTAAACCAAAGATTCAATATATCATTTAATTTAAAGCCAATTTCTTCCAAAATTGTTTTTTTTTACAAATAAAAAACTACCTCTTTACCTTCTTACGAAGGGTCGCAAATTTCACAAATAAGTCCCCCAAAATTTGAAGTAAAATTTTAAAGAAAAAAATCAAAGGCGGGCATGCCAACCATTGTCACCATGGTGCAATGGTTAGCATGCCCGCCTTGCATACACAAGGTCGTGGGTTCGATACCTGCTACGACCGAACACCAAAAAGTCTTTCAGCGGTGGATTACCCCACCTCAGTAACGCTGGTGACATTTCTGAGGGTTTCAAAGCTTCTCTAAGTGGTTTCACTGGAATGTGGAACGCCTTTCGGACTCGGCCATAAAAAGGAGGTCCCTTGCCATTGAGCTTGTACTCATTGTTGTGAAAAATATATTTTCAATGTAGTATAGTGTGCAAACACACGAACAGGTTTAAAGAAACTTCATTTACACACAGAAAAAAATTTCCGTAGTTAAACTAACGCTAAATTTAACTTATTTTTATTGGAAAAAATTACTTGCTTTTAGTTAAATTTTATTGTTTTTATCGAAATTTTCCAAAGCTTAATGAAATCTTACTTTTTTTAAGTATGTCTCAAAATTTTATGAACTAATCGTGAGTATAAAGTTCAATGACCGTACACATAAGTTCAAAATGAACTAAAACAAATGAAATTTTTCATACGATTCCCAAAAATAGTAAGAATGAACTACTGTATGGTTAAAATGGTCATGATTTGGTTCAATTTTCCACGCAGTTCATTCTTCCTATAAAACAGTTCACTTTTTTTCGGTGTACAAAACAAAAAACTTTAATTATACCAAACCCAAGTTTTAGAAACTGAAATTAAGGAATTTTTTTATATAAACCCCAAAACTGTGCAAAATGTTACTACATTTTACTACGTAGCCTCAAAATGTGTAATAATAGCGTCATAAAATCACTGGTTTCTCAAAAAGAATAGTGCTTAATGTAAACGAAATTGGCTGTAAATCTGGAATGACATTTTTTATTTACGACAAAAATTTTAAATTATGTGATAACTTTTTGTAGATAAAATTCTTGAACAAATTGAAAACACTGTAACAAAAGACTACACCTATTTTCCAAATATTGTGTTTTTTTTAATATTTTGTTATTAAATTGCATGTCTTTGAAGCAATGCAAATTGCCTTTACAGTATTATTTACTTTTAACTTTTAAATTTTTATACCCACCACCATAGGATGGGGGGTATATTAACTTTGTCATTCCGTTTGTAACACATCGAAATATTGCTCTAAGACCCCATAAAGTATATATATTCTGGGTCGTGGTGAAATTCTGAGTCGATCTGAGCATGTCCGTCCGTCCGTCCGTCCGTCCGTCCGTCCGTCTGTTGAAATCACGCTAACTTCCGAACGAAACAAGCTATCGACTTGAAACTTGGCACAAGTAGTTGTTATTGATGTAGGTCGGATGGTATTGCAAATGGGCCATATCGGTCCACTTTTACGTATAGCCCCATATAAACGGACCCCAAAATTTGGCTTGCGAGGCCTCTAAGAGAAGCAAATTTCATCCGATCCGGCTGAAATTTGGTACATGGTGTTAGTATATGGTCTCTAACAACCATGCAAAAATTGGTCCACATCGGTCCATAATTATATATAGCCCCCATATAAACCGATCCCCCGATTTGGCTTGCGAGGCCCCTAAGAGAAGCAAATTTCATCCGATCCGGCTGAAATTTGGTACATGGTGTTAGTATATGGTCTCTAACAACCATGCAAAAATTGGTCCACATCGGTCCATAATTATATATAGCCCCCATATAAACCGATCCCCCGATTTGGCTTGCGAGGCCTCTAAGAGAAGCAAATTTCATCCGATCCGGCTGAAATTTTGTACGTGATGTTAGTATATGGTCTATAACAACCATGCAAAAATTGGTCCACATCGGTTCATAATTATATATAGCCCCCATATAAACCGATCACCAGATTTGACCTCCGGAACCTGTTGGAAGACCAAAATTCATCTGATTCAGTTGAAATTTGGTACGTGGTGTTAATATATGGCCTCAAACTCCCATGCAAAAATTGGTCGATATCGGTCCATAATTATATATAGGCCCCATATAAACCGATCCCCATATTTGACCTCCAGAGCCCCTTGGAAGAGCAAAATTCTTGCCATTCGGTTGAAATTTGGTACGTGATGTTAGTATATGGTATCCAACAACCATGCAGGAATTGGTTCCTATCAGTCCATAATTATATATAGCCCCATATAAACCGATCCCGAGATTTGGTTTTGGAACCTCTTGGAAGAGCAAATTTCATCCGAGTGAGTTGAAATTTGGTACATTGTGCTAGTATATGGTCGTTAACAACCATGCCTAACTAGGTTCATATCGGTCTATAGTTATATATGGCCCTCAGATAAATCGATCCCCAATCACACAAAAATTGGTCCATATCAAGTTCATAATTGTATATAGCCCCCATATAAGCGACCCCCATATTTCAATTCTGGTTCTCTACGTACAAAAAGTCCATATCGATTCGTAATTATTTGTAGACTTAACTATACATAACTTTTTTGTCTAATATATACCATGTATGGACTAAATCACAGTCGTTCGTAGAAGTTTCTGCGCAATCCATGGTGGTGGGTACATAAGATTCGGCCTGGCCGAACTTGCGGCCGTATGTACTTGTTTTAATTTAAATAAAATGTCTTTAAATTATCCGAGATCTTTGGATTAAAAATAAACTCCCATATACTAACATCTTAAAACAAATTGTAAGCATAATTTTACCATGTAAGTTCCAACGATAAACTGTATTGACTGTGTACAAAGAAGCTTAAAATATAGGCTAAGATTTATTTCGAAGATTTTGCATCTTTGATTTAAATGTTTTAAAATGCACGCAGAGAAGAAACATGATTGTCACAATCATATTCGAAGAGCAAAATAATATGATAGCAGCTATTTTTGCGGCGACCATGTAACATTTTAACCTGCAACCATGTTGGCTCAGTGAACATGGTTCTAAGAAAAATATAATTGTCCTCATCTAAAATGTTATTATATTGATAAAAAGAATTTTGTTTGAATGAAAAGACAATGGTCACGATTTAAAATGTTATGGTATTCATTAATAATGCTTTTCTTCTGGTTAAAAGAACATGGTCACAACCTAAAATGTTTTGATCTTTATGAAAAAACGTTTTTCATTGTCGAAAAAAGGACGCCACTTGAGAAAAGAAAACACAAAATTAACTTTATTTATTTGTTGTTATTTATTTATAAACTAGTTCATTGTTTATTTGTATTTATAATGACGTTCAAGCAAACATCATGTATTTTTACATACTCTTTTTTTCAATTTCAACAATAAGTAATTATTCCATATTTACATCGTGCCCATCAAATGTACAAACGCAGACATCATGTAACTGCAAATAAAAATAAATTATACCACATATCAAAATGCAGAACAAAAAACAGGTACATTTTTTCAATTACACTTTCCTTTTTTGTGTTCACATAAAACCACGTGCCACTTCTGAATAAATAAATTAACACAAAACACAGTAATTCCCTACTCTCCGTCCATTCCAAGAAACAATTAACACACGACTGATGCGCAAAATGAAAATCGTGTATACCTGTCAATGTTTTTATAAAATTCTTGTCGCTGCAAAAAAATTAAAAAATTAAATGGTAACGAAAACAATGTACATGGTCTTTATGGCCATGTAATGGTTGTAGACATGTCTATACGTGCCCTGGATAGTTCACTTTTGAGTTTAGAAAAATGTCTTTATTTTAAAGAACCTGCATCTATGGGCCTGAATCAATACCAAAATCCGTATATGAAGGTCAAAAGGTAAACTTAAATATATATATATATATATATATATATATATATATATATATATATATATATATATAATATATATATATATATATATATATATATATATATATATATATATATATATATATATATATATATATATATATATATATATATATATATATATATATATATATATATATATATATATATATATATATATATATATATATATATATATATATATATATATATATATATATATATATATATATATATATATATATATATATATATATATATATATATATATATATATATATATATATATAAAGGGTGATTCTTTTGAGGTTAGGATTTTCATGCATTAGTATTTGACAGATCACGTGGGATTTCAGACATGGTGTCAAAGAGAAAGATGCTCAGTATGCTTTGACATTTCATCATGATAGACTTACTAACGAGCAACGCTTGCAAATCATTGAATTTTATTACCAAAATCAGTGGCAGAAAATCCGCTTTTTTATCGACAAATTTTGTTCAGCGATGAGGCTCATTTCTGGTTGAATGGCTACGTAAATAAGCAAAATTGCCGCATTTGGAGTGAAGAGCAACCAGAAGCCGTTCAAGAACTGCCCATGCATCCCGAAAAATGCACTGTTTGGTGTGGTTTGTACGCTGGTGGAATCATTGGACCGTATTTTTTCAAAGATGCTGTTGGACGCAACGTTACGGTGAATGGCGATCGCTATCGTTCGATGCTAACAAACTTTTTGTTGCCAAAAATGGAAGAACTGAACTTGGTTGACATGTGGTTTCAACAAGATGGCGCTACATGCCACACAGCTCGCGATTCTATGGCCATTTTGAGGGAAAACTTCGGAGAACAATTCATCTCAAGAAATGGACCGGTAAGTTGGCCACCAAGATCATGCGATTTGACGCCTTTAGACTATTTTTTGTGGGGCTACGTCAAGTCTAAAGTCTACAGAAATAAGCCAGCAACTATTGCAGCTTTGGAAGACAACATTTCCGAAGAAATTCGGGCTATTCCGGCCGAAATGATCGAAAAAGTTGCCCAAAATTGGACTTTCCGAATGGACCACCTAAGACGCAGCCGCGGTCAACATTTAAATGAAATTATCTTCAAAAAGTAAATGTCATGGACCAATCTAACGTTTCAAATAAAGAACCGATGAGATTTTGCAAATTTTATGCGTTTTTTTAAAAAAAAGTTATCAAGCTCTTAACAAATCACCCTTTATATATATATATTTCAACAATAAGTAATTATTCCATATTTACATCGTGCCCATCAAATGTACAAACGCAGACATCATGTAACTGCAAATAAAAATAAATTATACCACATATCAAAATGCAGAACAAAAAACAGGTACATTTTTTCAATTACACTTTCCTTTATTGTGTTCACATAAAACCACGTGCCACTTCTGAATAAATAAATTAACACAAAACACAGTAATTCCCTACTCTCCGTCCATTCCAAGAAACAATTAACACACGACTGATGCGCAAAATGAAAATCGTGTATACCTGTCAATGTTTTTATAAAATTCTTGTCGCTGCAAAAAAATTAAAAAATTAAATGGTAACGAAAACAATGTACATGGTCTTTATGGCCATGTAATGGTTGTAGACATGTCTATACGTGCCCTGGATAGTTCACTTTTGAGTTTAGAAAAATGTCTTTATTTTAAAGAACCTGCATCTATGGGCCTGAATCAATACCAAAATCCGTATATGAAGGTCAAAAGGTAAACTTAAATATATATATATATAGATATATATATATATATATATATATATATATATATATATATATATATATATATATATATATATATATATATATATATATATATATATATATATATATATATATATATATATATATATATATATATATATATATATATATATATATATATATATATATATATATATATATATATATATATGATGTGTGGAAGATGTCAGCTATCAATTCTGTTACTTATGATAGCTGATAATTATCTGGAAGGATAGTTTTCAAAAATGTTTGAGGGTTTCTCCGCGTTTTTTAACTGGAATGGACAGATATAGGCTATGATTTTGAAGATTTTCACCCTGAAAAAATGGCCTTCGATAATAAAAGACAAAATGTATTTAAAAAGTAGTTGGAAATAGGTCATTAACTAGAATAAAGTACGAAGTTTAACACTGATTTGTTCTCGGCGAGTGCAAATTTACAAATAAAAACGCAGTTTTCATCCACTGGTAATAAAGTATTCATACATCTAAACTGATTTTAAAATTGCTCCTCTATTAAATTTGAGTTTTGCGTACTTGATTCAAGAAAACAAATGTTAATTTATTCGTTTTTCAGTTTTTTTCTTCATGTACTATCAAAGTGTTTAAAAACGACTTCAAGTAAAAATTCTTTTATGTATCATTCGATAAAAACAAAAAAAATAAAAATAAAGTTTTGAAAAACATCTCTTTTGTAGTCAAGATACAAAACGTCAACAAATTAAATATTAGGTGATTTTAAAATATTCGTGACCTTTGAAAGGTCACTTGCTGAACAATTGAGAATTTATTATTCTCCTGAGAATATGATGATGTAAAAAATACACAAATAATTTTTTTATAAAAATTTTACTAATGGCGATTTATTCACTATATTTGGATGTGGGATGACTTAAATAGGGGAAATATGGAGGGTTACTTAAAAAACTAATAACAAACATTTGGTTCATAGGGCTAGAATGAAACAATGGACAAACATGGAGATGTATTATGGTCTTCGCCCTCTTGCATTGGGAAATTATTGCCAACCTCCAGAGCCACCGAAACCACCTCCTTCTTGACGAATAACTTTGAAGGTTTTAACGTCTCCTCCAAAACCACCGCCGCCGTGAGAATGTCCACCATGGCCATGACCGTGACCACCGGCACCGCCTTCAGCGTGGATAACTTTAATAGTCTTAACTTCTCCACCACCATGGGAGTGGCCGTCATGACCTCCGAAATCACCATGACCACCATCAGCACCGCCTTCAGCATGGATTACTTTGATGGTCTTAACTTCACCACCAGCGCCATGAGAATGTCCACCATGACCTCCATGACCGCCATGACCGCCATGACCCCCTTCAGCATGTACAACTTTCACGATTTTAACTTCTCCACCAGCACCACCGCCATGAGAGTGGCCACCATGGCCTCCGAAATCACCATGACCCCCGGCAGCGCCACCTTCGGCGTGAATGACTTTAATAGTTTTAACTTCTGCGCCAGCACCTCCGAAGCCACCGCCATGAGAATGCCCACCATGACCGCCATGACCACCATGACCACCTTCTTCGTGGACAACTTTCACGATTTTGACTTCTCCTCCAGCACCACCGCCATGGGAGTGACCACCGTAATCACCATGACCTCCGTGACCACCATGACCACCTTCTTCGGCATGGACAACTTTCACAATTTTGACTTCTCCTCCAGCACCACCGCTATGAGAATGACCACCATGACCACCAAAATCACCATGACCTCCATGACCACCGTGACCACCTTCTTCAGCATGGACAACTTTCACGATTTTGACTTCTCCTCCAGCACCACCTCCATGAGAATGACCACCGAAATCACCATGACCTCCGTGACCACCATGAGCACCGCCTTCGGCATGGACAACTTGTATGATTTTAACTTCGCCTCCAGCACCACCACCATGAGAATGACCTCCATGACCACCGAAATCGCCATGGCCTCCGTGACCGCCATGACCACCGCCTTCAGCATGAATAACTTGAATGGTTTTAACTTCTTCATGGCCTCCGTGTCCACCGTGGCCTCCATGGCCGCCGCCATATCCTCCTGATCCACCAACATCGGCATGGATAACTTGTACAGTTTGAACCGAACCGCCAGCATCACCGCCGCCATAACCACCTCCATAACCGTGATCTCCACCATAGCCGCCACCACCGCCTCCGGAACTATCTCCAAGGAATCCAGCAGAGCATGTTGCTGCAAAAACTGCCAGCACACAAACGAAAACCTATAGGATGACACAGAGAGTGATGGAGTGCCGTCATTAATCTCTTGATATCCCTTTATTGAATAACTTCTCCTAATCAATGCTTACCTTCATTTTAGGAATCCTCTTGCTTAGTTTATTTGGGAGATGGAAGGAAATTCCTACAAGTTTTGCTTGTTTCGCTAAATCGAAACTGATACCGATAGCATGCGTTCACTGTGTTTTTATGTCAATCTATGATGTCAAAAATTGCATATTAAATTAGAAAAATTCAGGTTCAACGGTCATCCCAGTGATGATATGTTCCAGTATTTTTTGGCTTATTCCTATTTTGGATTTCCCCACATAATTTTTATGGAATGTTTGTAAGTTTGCGTGTGATCCAGTTCATATTAGTTTGGTTTCATGGTTTCGTTTTGGCGAAGGTGGTGGTTTTAAATTCGTTTTGATCTATGGAATAATAAAGTGACGCTTTGTAACTTGCCCATTTGAATTTGATAACTTGACGCATTTTGAAAGCTAACATAACCGGAGTAGATGCTGGATTACACCACATTGTCAGCCAAAGTATCATGCTAGGCAGCTAATCAATTTAGTGGGTGATTTATTCGCAAAATAGGTTGGGTTAAATGATGAGATCAATAAACTCAGAAAAAAATTGGTAACAATTCAAAACTTCACAAATTTTGGCATTTTAATCCAATTTGGAAAAACGTTCAACTCGTTTTGGACGTTACACGCCTAAAATGAGGTTCAGGGTGGCTGAAATATATTACAACAAACTTCAGGTCGCTATTATTTCTAAACAGCCCTTACCATTGCCCGTCACCATGAAACTACACTGAAAAAAATATTGTCGTTAGGCCAAAGATTTCATGTCAGCGTAGAAGACGTATCTATTTGATATAAAGTTTTTTCCTTATCTGAAAGTCGCTAAACTTCTCAATGAAATCATTTGGTCCTTATAGTTAAGTGATTAGACTAAAAACTGGGTATCTTAACATGAAAGAAAATTTTGTTTGACTAAGGTAAACTTGGCTTTAATAATTCTGATAAATTCTTGAAATCTTATAAATTTGTTGATTACTACAAACAAGCGTTAAAAATATTTTTCACTAATTTATTTTAAAGACGTTTTTTACTTCTGAAATTGAAAATTTAAATTGTCGTTAATACGTGTTTAAAGAACTTGAAAAAAAAACAAACAGAAAAAAAAGAATAAATTTAAATTTGTTTCCAATTCAATTTCAAAACAGAATTGTGTTTTAAAATTGTACTTCAATACTCCGCTTCTTTGGCTCGGAATCAATACCAAAATTATTAGCCTAAAGACAACATCTTTGGAATCGGGCATACTTTTTTAAATGTATCTGATATTTCTCAGATTTAGATACATTTTAATATTACCCACACTACTTTTGAGGTTTCCTCGTTCTAATAATGGACTCAATTTTAGTGATACGATAACTCTGTACACAGACAAAAATATCACAAAAATATTAAAAATTTGATTCAAGTTGAACATTTTTCCGATTAATAAATTAATTGATACAATTAACTTTTTAATCAAGATGGAAACATTAAGTTAATTAAGTTAATGATTGAAAATTTTTAAATTTTTAATTAAAAAATTAATTGATACAATCAAATTTTTAATCAAACTCGAAAGAGTAAGTCAATTAAAAAAAGAATGGATTTTTTAATTTCTAATTAAACATTTATTTCAAACAAACATTTTTGTTAATTAAACTAAAAGCACAAAGTCTGTTAGGAAAATAATTGAAAATTGTTACATTTTTAATCATACAAATAATTGAGTTTTGCACTCAAAATCAATTAAATGTTATATTGATTCAATTGAAATTTTCTAAATAAATCAATTAATTGTTTAATCAAGTATATTTTTTATGCCTAATTAAAACTGCGATTGATACTATAATTTCGTGATTGAAGATATTTCAATTAAAAAATAATTGGATCAACTAATTTCGTGATTGAATAATTTATTTTTTTGTGTAGGTCTAAAAAAGATATAAAAAAATAGCCCCAACTTGTGCATATGTACCGATCTCATTGATATTGCACTCAAAAAAAGTTTACTTGGATCCAAAGATTTTGACCCTCCCTTAAATATTTTGGTATTGATTCCGAACCACAGATGCGGCTTCTTTAAAATAAAGATAGTTTTAGGGACATTAGCGTAGCTAGACAATTTTCTTAGGGTGGGCTATAGCCCCCCTAGCTGAAAATTTATAGACTGAACTTTTAGGTCCAATTAATGTTTCATTTCATAAAAATGAATAACAATATAGGCATCAAAATAACTCGACAATTAATTAATAATAAAGCAACTAAAAGTAGTTCCACACTTTTCCCAGCAAAAAAATTGGGAGTTGTTCTAAAGGCACACTTCCAAACATGTCCTCACAAAGAAGTTAATTATTCTAACTACACAGGAAGTTTTTTTACTTCATTTTTAATGCGTAATTTTTTGTTTTCTTTTAAAAAAAGTAAGAATAAATAAAATGGTACAAATTATTCAAATTTTGGCACAAAAATGCTAAATTCGTTATAGAAATTTTTATAGAATTTTTGAAAATATTCGAGGGAAAACGTTTCAAACAAGCGTTAGAATGCATTAAAAATCATAAAAAATATAAAAATTAATTATTTGGGAAAATATAACAAAATTTTTTAATTCACATTCAAAACACTGAATTTGATTCACAACTTAAGAAGTGATGCAAATTCATTGCAACGGCTGTTGAAACGGTGGACATTCGTTCTATGACAATTTCATATCACATTCATCGCTTCTCCGCTAATTTTGCACCACTTCCGGATCCAAAAATAACATTTTCACTTCTTTTTGGCTATGCTTTTTTGCAGCATTATTAAGATACTAATTTATGAAAGAATAATATCAATTACTATTTTTATACCCTCCATCATAGGATGGGGGTATATTAACTTTGTCATTCCGTTTGTAACACATCGAAATATTGCTCTAAGACCCCATAAAGTATATATATTCTGGGTCGTGGTGAAATTCTGAGTCGATCTAAGCATGTCCGTCCGTCCGTCTGTTGAAATCACGCTAACTTCCGAACGAAACAAGCTATCGACTTGAAACTTGGCACAAGTAGTTGTTATCGATGTAGGTCGGATGGTATTGAAAATGGGCCATATCGGTCCACTTTTACGTATAGCCCCCATATAAAGGGACCCTCAGATTTGGCTTGTGGAGCCTCTAACAGAAGCATATTTCATCCGATCCGGCTGAAATTTGGTACATTGTGTTGGTATATGGTCTCTAACAACCATGCAAAAATTGGACGACATCGGTCCATAATTATATATAGCCCCCATATAAACCGATCCCCAGATTTGGCTTGTGGAGCCTCTAAGAGATGCATATTTAATCCGATCCGGCTGAAATTTGGTACATGGTGTTGGTATATGGTCTCTAACAACCATGCAAAAATTGGTCGACATCGGTCCATAATTATATATAGCCCCCATATAAACCGATCCCCAGATTTGGCTTGTGGAGCCTCTAAGAGATGCATATTTAATCCGATCCGGCTGAAATTTGGTACATGGTGTTAGTATATGTTCTCTAACAATCATGCAAAAACTGGTCGACATCGGTCCATAATTATATATAGCCCCCATATAAACCGATCCCCAGATTTGGCTTGCGGAGCCTCAAAGAGAAGCAAATTTCATCCGATCCGGCTGAAATTTGGTACATGATGTTGGTATATGGTCTCTAACAACCCGCAAAAATTGGTCCACATCGGTCCTTAATTATATATAGCCCCCATATAAACCGATCCCCAGATTTGGTTTGTGGAGCCTCTAAGAGAAGCATATTTCATCCGATCCGGCTGAAATTTGGTACATGGTGTTGGTATATGGTCTCTAACAACCATGCAAAAATTGGTCCATATCGGTCCATAATTGTATATAGCCCCCATATAAACCGATCCCCAGATTTGGGTTGTGGAACCTCTAAGAGAAGCATATTTCATCCGAATCGGCTGAAATTTGGTACATTGTGTTGGTATATGGTCTCTAGCAATCGTGCAAAAATTGTCCACATCGGTCCATAATTATATATAGCGCACATATAAACCGATCCCCAGATTTGGGTTGCGGAGCCTCTAAGAGAAGCAACTTTCATCCGATCCGGCTGGAATTTGGTACATGGTATTGGTATATCCCTTTCCGACCGTGTACGCACAATTGTGCGGGTAAGTTTAAGTCTCTATAATTTCTTTAATATATGACGTACTGCGATAAGAGCGGCAAAAAAATAATTGTGTATGCTCTCTCTTTGTCTAAGAATGTGAAGAACCGTTATAAATAAAGGGTGATTTGTTAAGAGCTTGATAACTTTTTTAAAAAAAAAAACGCATAAAATTTGCAAAATCTCATCGGTTCTTTATTTGAAACGTTAGATTGGTCCATGGCATTTACTTTTTGAAGATAATTTCATTTAAATGTTGACCGCGGCTGCGTCTTAGGTGGTCCATTCGGAAAGTCCAATTTTGGGCAACTTTTTCGAGCATTTCGGCCGGAATAGCCCGAATTTCTTCGGAAATGTTGTCTTCCAAAGCTGGAATAGTTGCTGGCTTATTTCTGTAGACTTTAGACTTGACGTAGCCCCACAAAAAATAGTCTAAAGGCGTCAAATCGCATGATCTTGGTGGCCAACTTACCGGTCCATTTCTTGAGATGAATTGTTCTCCGAAGTTTTCCCTCAAAATGGCCATAGAATCGCGAGCTGTGTGGCATGTAGCGCCATCTTGTTGAAACCACATGTCAACCAAGTTCAGTTCTTCCATTTTTGGCAACAAAAAGTTTGTTAGCATCGAACGATAGCGATCGCCATTCACCGTAACGTTGCGTCCAACAGCATCTTTGAAAAAATACGGTCCAATGATTCCACCAGCGTACAAACCACACCAAACAGTGCATTTTTCGGGATGCATGGGCAGTTCTTGAACGGCTTCTGGTTGCTCTTCACTCCAAATGCGGCAATTTTGCTTATTTACGTAGCCATTCAACCAGAAATGAGCCTCATCGCTGAACAAAATTTGTCGATAAAAAAGCGGATTTTCTGCCAACTTTTCTAGGGCCCATTCACTGAAAATTCGACGTTGTGGCAGATCGTAAGTCTATTCATGATGAAATGTCAAAGCATACTGAGCATCTTTCTCTTTGACACCATGTCTGAAATCCCACGTGATCTGTCAAATACTAATGCATGAAAATCCTAACCTCAAAAGAATCACCCTTTATTTGTTTTTCATATTATTTTTGTAGTTTCAGCAGTGTAATTTGCGCATTTGTAAAAATGAGTGTAAGAGGTAAGTTTGCAAATAAATTAAAATTATTTAAGTTGTGGAATATTTCATCAAACAAGTGTTTTCAATAAGAAAACATATTAAATATTGTATGCAAACAGTAACTTCGTGATTATTTTGTGTTTTTTGATATTTTTACGTCCGTACTTTTACCGGAATTTACCAGACTGCAACAATTGTGCGTATCCTGAAAAAACAGGATACAGGATCAAACTGAACGAACTTAATAATTTAAAATGTTCTATGTACACATAAATAACAGAACTCAAAAATTTAGGAAAATCTACCACGTGGATCGGCCATAGGTCGGAAAGGGATATGGTCTCTAGCAACCGTGCAAAAATTGGTCCATATCGGTCCATAATTATATATAGCCTCCATATAAAACGTTCTCCAGATTTGACCTCCGGAGCCTCTTGGAGGAGCAAAATTCATCTGATCCGGTTCAAATTAGGAACGTGGTGTTAGTATATGGTCGCTAACAACCATACCAAAATTGGTCCAATCACACAAAAATTGGTCCATATCGGTTCATAATCATGGTTGCCACTAGAGCCAAAAATAATCTACCAAAATTTTATTTCTATAGAAAATTTTGTCAAAATTTTATTTCTAGAGAAAATTTTGTTAAAATTTTATTCGGTTCATAATAAAATTTCATCATTGTCAAAATTTTATTTCTATAGAAAATTTTGTTCAAATTTTATTCGGTTCATAATCATGGTTGCCACTCGAGCCAAAAATAATCTACCAAGATTTTATTTCTATAGAAAATTTTGTCAAAAGTTTATTTCTATAGAAAATTTTGTTAAAATTTTATTTCTGCAGACATTTTTGTCAAAATTTTCTTTCTATAGAAAATTTTGTTAAAATTTTATTTCTGTAGAAAATTTCGTCAAAATTTTATGTCTACTTTGTCAAACTGAATTATATACGTATTGGATCGATCTTTTTTGATTTAATATATACCACGTATGTACTTACATACAATTTAGAAGATGGTGTTAGGAGGTTTTAAGATACCTTGCCATCGGCAAGTGTTACCGCAACTTAAGTAATTCGATTGTGGGTGGCAGTGTTTAGAAGAAGTTTCTACGCAATCCATGATGGAGGGTACATAAGCTTCGGCCTGGCCGAACTTACGGCCGTATATACTTGTTTTTAATTAAATTGACTAAACCAGACTAAAGAAAATAATAAAGGAGCTTTAGTTATTCAACTAAATCAAAAGTTCAACCACAGATTTATTATACCCACCACCATAGAATGGTGACGGGGGTATAATAAGTTTGTCATTCCGTTTGTAACACATCGAAATATCGATTTCCGACTATATAAAGTATATATATTCTTGATCAGGGAGAAATTCTAAGACGATATAGCGATGTCCGTCTGTCTGTCTGTCTGTCTGTCTGTTGTAATCACGCTACAGTCTTCAATAATGAAGCAATCGTGCTGGAATTTTGCACAAACTCGTCTTTTGTCTGCAGGCAGGTCAAGTTCGAAGATGGGCTATATCGGTCCAGGTTTTGATATAGTTCCCATATAAACCAACCTCCCGATTTGTGGTCTTGGGCTTATAGAAATCGAAGTTTTTATCCAATTTGCCTGAAATTTTAAATCTAGAGGTATTTTATGACCATAAAAAGGTGTGCTAAAAATTTTAAGTATCGGTCCATATTTTGGTATAGCCCCCATATAGACCGATCTCCCGATTTTACTTCTTGGGCTTATAGAAACCGCAGTTTTTATTCAATTTACCTGAAATTGGAAATCTAGAGGTATTGTAGGACCATAAATACGTGTGCCAAAAATTGTGAGTATCGGTCCATGTTTTTGTATGGTCCCCATATAAAACGACCTCCCGATTTGGGGTCTTGGGCTTATAGAAACCGTAGTTTTTATCCAATTTGTCTGAAATTGGAAATCTAGAGGTATTTTAGGACCATAAAGAGGTGTGCCGAAAATGGTGAGTATCGGTCCATATTTTGGTATAGCCCCCATATAGACCGATCTCCCGATTTTACTTCTTGGGCTTATAGAAACCGTAGTTTTTATCCAATTTGTCTGAAATTGGAAATCTAGAGGTATTTTAGGACCATAAAGAGGTGTGCCGAAAATGGTGAGTATCGGTCCATATTTTGGTATAGCCCCCATATAGACCGATCTCCCGATTTTACTTCTTGGGCTTATAGAAACCGTAGTTTTTATCCAATTTGTCTGAAATTGGAAATCTAGAGGTATTTTCAGGCCATAAAGAGGTGTGCCGAAAACGTTTTTATCTGATTTGCCTGAAATTGTAAATATTCTGGTATTTTAGGCTCACAAAAACGTGTATGGGATTACGTTTTTATCGGTCCATTTGGTAATGCCTCCATATAGACCGACTTCACTTCTTGAGGGTGTAGAAGGCGCACTGATCATGAAAATTGCTTGAAACTCAATGTAAAATTTCCAGATTTTACTTCTACAGATTTAAGATTTCAAATCAAGACGTTATTTTATAATTTTCTTGCACACTTACAAGAGATGTTAATGATTCCTCTAAAACTCAAACAAAAATGGTTCTTATAAATCCAGAATCTGATATAGTCCTCATAGGTGAAATCTTTAAATTTATCTTCGGGAAGTGTCCTCAAGTCCTCAAGCCCTCCTGAAATTTCAAAGGAAACCCTAATATTTGGTTCATGGTGGTGGGTATTTAAGATTCGGCCCGGCCGAACTTAGTGCTGTATATACATGTTTTATAAATATAAGATTTCAAACATTGCCATCGGCAACTGCTACCACAACCAAAGTAATTCGATTGTGCATGAAAGTCTTTAGCGGAACTTTGTGCAGTTGTATATACTTGTTTAATTTTTAGAAAAATGTAAAATCGTAAATAGGTTTTCAAATTCTGGGGGGGGGCTACAATTTTTCTGGGGGGGTCTAAGCCCCCTCCCCAGAGGCCTTCCTACGCTTATGTTTAGGGACCTATGTAACTTTAAATCGAAGATCAACAAAATTAAAATTAGGATACAGATCTCATTTATGGAATTTTCATTCTCTTTTTGCGATATAATAATAAAGCTATTCATGTACAAACAAATTGCCAATTTAAAAATCCAAATTATTACTTATACATCAAATAAAAAAATATTTTCTCAATTCCAAAAAGACTTTAAACCAAAGATACAGAAACCTCAAAATAAGTCTCAGATATATTTGAAGAGTTTTTATAACTGAAAGTCAATATTTCAGTTAATTTGAAAACAATTTCTTTAAATCAAAAATGTTTTACTTTACTTTAAGGAAAAGTTGCCTTGGTTCAAAGGCATACGACTTTAACAGGGCGACGAAAATTTCCAAAATATATGTTCTAAATTTAATAAAAAAAAATATTTTTGATGCAAAGATTATAAATTTACTTTTATTTAAAATTTCATTATTTTAAAAAACTTCAATATTTCAGTAAATTTAAAAACAATTTCTTTAAATCAAAAATGTTTTTCTTTACTTTAAGGAAAACGTGCCTTAGTTCAAAGGCATACGACTTTAACAGGGCGTCGAAAATTTGCAAAATGTATGTTCTAAATTTAATAAAAAAATATTTTTGAAGCAATGATTATAAATTTACTTTTAATTAAAATTTCATTATTTTAAAAAAACTTGTTCTTAATATTGTGTAAATTACGGATCGTAAATATTTTTTTTTCAGTATTTTTTTTAATAAATTCAGATTTATACATAGCTCTCTTATATATATTATTAAATGATCACATTCAAATTTGTCACACAATAATTTGGTGTGATATCTATCATCTATTAATCGATGACGTTCAAAATTTATATAAGATCTCCCCATAAAATATCGTCCATATCGGATTCGGATATGGTTAGGTTAAAGTGGCAGCCGAATTAAGTTTCAGGCTCACTTAGACTATTCAGTCCATTGTGATACCACATTAACTAAAAGTACCTATTACAGATTATGACCTTCCCCAAGGAAATTGGTATTAATTCCGAGCCAAAGATTCTTAAAAATTTTTTTATATAGCTTTAAATCTAGTCACTATCATTTTAAAGATCTCGATCGAATTTATATATCAACAAACGTATTCATGTACAAATAAGGAAATCCAAATTATAACACATTCTTTAAAGTAAACAATGTTTTTTTTATAACCTCCACCATAGAATGGGGGGTATATTAACTTTGTCATTCCATTTGTAACACATCGAAATATTGCTCAAAGACCCCATAAAGTATATATATTCTGGGTCGTGGTGAAATTCTGAGTCGATCTGAGCATGTCCGTCCGTCCGTCCGTCTGTTGAAATCACGCTAACTTACGAACGAAATAAGCTATCGACTTGAAACTTGGCACAAGTAGTTGTTATGGATGTAGGTCGGATGGTATTGCAAATGGGCCATATCGGTCCACTTTTACGTATAGCCCCCATATAAACGGACCCCCAAATTTGGCTTGCGAGGGCTCTAAGAGAAGCAAATTTCATCCGATACGGCTGAAATTTGGTACCTGGTGTTAGTATATGGTCTCTAACAAAAATTGGTCCACATCGGTCCATAATTATATATAGCCCCCATATAAACCGATCCCCCCATTTGGCTTGTGGAGCCTCTGAGAGAAGCAAATTTCATCCGATCCGGCTGAAATTTGGTACATGGTGTTAGTATATGGTCTCTAACAACCATGTAAAAATTGGTCCACATCGGTCCATAATTATATATAGCCCCCATATAAACCGATCCCCCGATTTGGCTTGTGGAGTCTCTAAGAGAAGCAAATTTCATCCGATCCGGCTGAAATTTGGTACATGGTGTTAATATATGGTCTCTAACAACCATGCAAAAATCGTCCATATCGGTCCATAATTATATATAGCCCCCATATAAACCGATCACCAGATTTGACCTCCGGAGCCTCCTGGAAGACCAAAATTCATCTGATTCAGTTGAAATTCAGTACGTGGTGTTAATATATGGCCTCAAACTCCCATGCAAAAATTGGTCGATATCGGTCCATAATTATATATAGGCCCCATATAAACCGATCCCCAGATTTGACCTCCGGAGCTCCTTGGAAGAACAAAATTCATCTGATTCAGTTGAAATTTGGTACATGGTGTTAATATATGGCCTCAAACTCCCATGCAAAAATTGGTCGATATCGGTCCATAATTATATATAGGCCCCATATAAACCGATCCCCAGATTTGACCTCCGGAGCCCCTTGGAAGAGCAAAATTCTTACTATTCGGTTGAAATTTGGTACGTGATGTTAGTATATGGTATCCAACAACCATGCAGGAATTGGTTCCTTTCATTCCATAATTATATATAGCTCCCATATAAACCGATATCCAGATTTGACCTCCGGTGCCTTTTGGAGAAGCAAAATTCATTCGATCTGGTTGAAATTTGGTACGTGGTGGTAGTATATAATATTTAACAACCATGCCAAAAGTGGTCCATATCAGTCCATAATCATATATAGCCCCCATATAAACCGATCCCGAGATTTGGTTTTGGAGCCTCTTGGAGGAGCAAATTTCATACGAGTCAGTTGAAATTTGGTACATTGTGCTAGTATATGCCATTAACAACCATGCCTAACTAGGTCCATATCGGTCTATAGTTATATGCAGCCCTCAGATAAATCGATCCCCAATCACACAAAACCCAAGTAATTCGATTGTGAATGACAGTCTTTCGTAGAAGTTTCTACGCAATCCATGGTGGAGGGTACATAAGATTCGGCTTGGCCTTTTTAATTAAAAACAAGTATATACGGCCGTAAGTTCGGCCAGGCCGAAGCTTATGTACCCTCCATCATGGATTGCGTAGAAACTTCTTCTAAACACTGCCACCCACAATCGAATTACTTAAGTTGCGGTAACACTTGCCGATGGCAAGGTATCTTAAAACCTCCTAACACCATCTTCTAAATTGTATGTAAGTACATACGTGGTATATATTAAATCAAAAAAGATCGATCCAATACGTATATAATTCAGTTTGACAAAGTAGACATAAAATTTTGACGAAATTTTCTACAGAAATAAAATTTTAACAAAATTTTCTATAGAAAGAAAATTTTGACAAAAATGTCTGCAGAAATAAAATTTTAACAAAATTTTCTATAGAAATAAACTTTTGACAAAATTTTCTATAGAAATAAAATCTTGGTAGATTATTTTTGGCTCGAGTGGCAACCATGATTATGAACCGAATAAAATTTGAACAAAATTTTCTATAGAAATAAAATTTTGACAATGATGAAATTTTATTATGAACCGAATAAAATTTTAACAAAATTTTCTCTAGAAATAAAATTTTGACAAAATTTTCTATAGAAATAAAATTTTGGTAGATTATTTTTGGCTCTAGTGGCAACCATGATTATGAACCGATATGGACCAATTTTTGTGTGATTGGACCAATTTTGGTATGGTTGTTAGCGACCATATACTAACACCACGTTCCTAATTTGAACCGGATCAGATGAATTTTGCTCCTCCAAGAGGCTCCGGAGGTCAAATCTGGAGAACGTTTTATATGGAGGCTATATATAATTATGGACCGATATGGACCAATTTTTGCACGGTTGCTAGAGACCATATCCCTTTCCGACCTATGGCCGATCCACGTGGTAGATTTTCCTAAATTTTTGAGTTCTGTTATTTATGTGTACATAGAACATTTTAAATTATTAAGTTCGTTCAGTTTGATCCTGTATCCTGTTTTTTCAGGATACGCACAATTGTTGCAGTCTGGTAAATTCCGGTAAAAGTACGGACGTAAAAATATCAAAAAACACAAAATAATCACGAAGTTACTGTTTGCATACAATATTTAATATGTTTTCTTATTGAAAACACTTGTTTGATGAAATATTCCACAACTTAAATAATTTTAATTTATTTGCAAACTTACCTCTTACACTCATTTTTACAAATGCGCAAATTACACTGCTGAAACTACAAAAATAATATGAAAAACAAATAAAGGGTGATTCTTTTGAGGTTAGGATTTTCATGCATTAGTATTTGACAGATCACGTGGGATTTCAGACATGGTGTCAAAGAGAAAGATGCTCAGTATGCTTTGACATTTCATCATGAATAGACTTACGATCTGCCACAACGTCGAATTTTCAGTGAATGGGCCCTAGAAAAGTTGGCAGAAAATCCGCTTTTTTATCGACAAATTTTGTTCAGCGATGAGGCTCATTTCTGGTTGAATGGCTACGTAAATAAGCAAAATTGCCGCATTTGGAGTGAAGAGCAACCAGAAGCCGTTCAAGAACTGCCCATGCATCCCGAAAAATGCACTGTTTGGTGTGGTTTGTACGCTGGTGGAATCATTGGACCGTATTTTTTCAAAGATGCTGTTGGACGCAACGTTACGGTGAATGGCGATCGCTATCGTTCGATGCTAACAAACTTTTTGTTGCCAAAAATGGAAGAACTGAACTTGGTTGACATGTGGTTTCAACAAGATGGCGCTACATGCCACACAGCTCGCGATTCTATGGCCATTTTGAGGGAAAACTTCGGAGAACAATTCATCTCAAGAAATGGACCGGTAAGTTGGCCACCAAGATCATGCGATTTGACGCCTTTAGACTATTTTTTGTGGGGCTACGTCAAGTCTAAAGTCTACAGAAATAAGCCAGCAACTATTCCAGCTTTGGAAGACAACATTTCCGAAGAAATTCGGGCTATTCCGGCCGAAATGCTCGAAAAAGTTGCCCAAAATTGGACTTTCCGAATGGACCACCTAAGACGCAGCCGCGGTCAACATTTAAATGAAATTATCTTCAAAAAGTAAATGCCATGGACCAATCTAACGTTTCAAATAAAGAACCGATGAGATTTTGCAAATTTTATGCGTTTTTTTTTTTAAAAAAGTTATCAAGCTCTTAACAAATCACCCTTTATTTATAACGGTTCTTCACATTCTTAGACAAAGAGAGAGCATACACAATTATTTTTTTGCCGCTCTTATCGCAGTACGTCATATATTAAAGAAATTATAGAGACTTAAACTTACCCGCACAATTGTGCGTACACGGTCGGAAAGGGATATACCAATACCATGTACCAAATTCCAGCCGGATCGGATGAAAGTTGCTTCTCTTAGAGGCTCCGCAACCCAAATCTGGGGATCGGTTTATATGTGCGCTATATATAATTATGGACCGATGTGGACAATTTTTGCACGATTGCTAGAGACCATATACCAACACAATGTACCAAATTTCAGCCGATTCGGATGAAATATGCTTCTCTTAGAGGCTCCACAACCCAAATCTGGGGATCGGTTTATATGGGGGCTATATATAATTATGGACCGATATGGACCAATTTTTGCATGGTTGTTAGAGACCATATACCAACACCATGTACCAAATTTCAGCCGGATCGGATGAAATATGCTTCTCTTAGAGGCTCCACAAACCAAATCTGGGGATCGGTTTATATGGGGGCTATATATAATTAAGGACCGATGTGGACCAATTTTTGCGGGTTGTTAGAGACCATATACCAACATCATGTACCAAATTTCAGCCGGATCGGATGAAATTTGCTTCTCTTTGAGGCTCCGCAAGCCAAATCTGGGGATCGGTTTATATGGGGGCTATATATAATTATGGACCGATGTCGACCAGTTTTTGCATGATTGTTAGAGAACATATACTAACACCATGTACCAAATTTCAGCCGGATCGGATTAAATATGCATCTCTTAGAGGCTCCACAAGCCAAATCTGGGGATCGGTTTATATGGGGGCTATATATAATTATGGACCGATGTCGACCAATTTTTGCATGGTTGTTAGAGACCATATACCAACACCATGTACCAAATTTCAGCCGGATCGGATTAAATATGCATCTCTTAGAGGCTCCACAAGCCAAATCTGGGGATCGGTTTATATGGGGGCTATATATAATTATGGACCGATGTCGTCCAATTTTTGCATGGTTGTTAGAGACCATATACCAACACAATGTACCAAATTTCAGCCGGATCGGATGAAATATGCTTCTGTTAGAGGCTCCACAAGCCAAATCTGAGGGTCCCTTTATATGGGGGCTATACGTAAAAGTGGACCGATATGGCCCATTTTCAATACCATCCGACCTACATCGATAACAACTACTTGTGCCAAGTTTCAAGTCGATAGCTTGTTTCGTTCGGAAGTTAGCGTGATTTCAACAGACGGACGGACGGACGGACGGACGGACGGACGGACGGACGGACGGACGGACATGCTTAGATCGACTCAGAATTTCACCACGACCCAGAATATATATACTTTATGGGGTCTTAGAGCAATATTTCGATGTGTTACAAACGGAATGACAAAGTTAATATACCCCCATCCTATGATGGAGGGTATAACAAGTATATACAGCAGTAAGATCGGCTGGACCGAATCTTAAGTACCCACCACCATGAATCAAATATAATAGTTTACTTTGAAAACTCGTCGTCGAAGCGGGTTACTTGATAATATATAGCATTTTAGGGGGTTTGATGACAAATCTTCTCCCAAACAAATCAGTTCAACCAGTACGCTTCCCGAAGAAAAAAATTAAAGATTCTACCTATGAAGACCAGCTCAGATTTTGATTTGAGAACTAATTTTGTTTGAGTTTTAGAGAAATCATAAACATATCGTGTATATGATGAAATAACGCCTTGATTTGAAGTCCTAGAAATAAATTCGGGAGTTAGGTCGATATGGGGCCTACACCAAAACTTGGACCAACACTCACCACCTCTTAATGTTCCTCAAATACCTCTAGAATTCCACTTTCAGACGAATTGGTGAAAACTACGAATTCTAGAAGCCCAAGAAGTAAAATCGAGAGATCAGTCTATATAGGGCCTATACCAAAACATGGTCCCAAGATACGTCTATATTTCTAATTTCCGGAAATGTGGATAAAAACTACGGATTCGAGAAGCCCAAGAAATAAAATCGGGAGATCGGTCTATATGGAGGCTATACCAAAACATGGACCGATACGGACCATTTTCGACACACCTCTTTAAGGTCCCCAAATACCCCTAAATTTCCAATTTCAGGCAATTCGGATAGTAAATACAGTTTCTGGAAGCCCAAGAAGCAAAATCGGGAGATCGGTCTATATGGGGGCTATACCAAAACATGGACCGATACCATTTTCGACACACCTCTTTATGGTCTTAAAATACCTCTAGATTTTCAATTTCAGGCAAATCGGATAAAAAATACAGTTTCTAAACGCCCAAGAAGCATAATCCTGAAATTGGTCTATATGGGGGCTATACTAAAACATGGTCCGATGGGCACCATTTTCGGCACACCTCTTTATGGTCCTCAAGTACCTCCAGATTTTCAATTTCAGGTTAATTGGACAAAAACTACGTTTTTTATAAGCCCAAGATCCTAAATCGAGAAATCGGTTTATACACTGAAAAAACAGTGAACCCACCAGGAAGATAACTTTCGGTTAATTTTAGAAAATTTTGAATATTTGTAGAAAATTTTAACTAAACAGTATTACAAACGTTGGCATCACGCCGATGTCATAAAAATAAGTAAATATTTTTCGACAAATTCAAGAAAATTTATTAGACATAACTAAGTTTTTTTCACTTGTTAAAGAAAATTTTGTAGTTTGAAGGAAAAACTTGGAGTTCAAAATTGCAAGAATGTCTTTAGTGACATACGAAGTTCATGATGGACGCCTTTTTGGTAAAATTTACAAATTTAAAGAAATTCTGAACTATTTTGTGGAATACACGAATTTAGTTAATCTTTATGCTTCATTTGAGTATATTTTTTTCCTCGATTTTAGTTAATTTAACTAACGTAAACAAAAAATTATTAAAGTAAAGGCAACTTTCTCCAAACATAATAATTCCATGAACTATGATAAAGTTAAATTGGCTTTAGTGAAATAGAGAGTTCACTTTTTTTTGAGTGTATGGGGGCTATATCAAAACTTGGACCGATATAGCCCACCTTCAAACTTGACCTGCCTGCAACCAAAAAACGAATCTGTTCCAAATTTCAGGACGATAGCGCAATTATTGAAGGCTGTAGCGTGATTACAACAGACAGCCAGACAGACGGACATGCTTATATCGTCTTAGAATTTCTCCCTGATCAAGTCGATATTTCGATGTGTTACACACGGAATGACAAACTTATTATACCCCCATCACCATTCTATGGTGGTGGATATAAAAATTAATTAAATATGTAAAATCCTCAAATTAAATAGTAGCCTGTTATTGAAGTTTTTGTCTTCAATCCAAGGATTCAATATGTTGGTTAATTCTTTCTTTAAAAACATACAACTTTAACAGACGGGCACGGTTTCTAATAACAAAGATTGAAATAAAACAGTTTTTTAAGCAAGGATTAGTGTCATTCTTTCAATTAAAAATTATTTTAAATTTTTTAAGAAATTTGTCCTTTATATTGTATGTTATAAATTGCGTTTACTGAAATTTAGGTTGTATAATCTTTAGTTAGTACAACCCCCCCCCCCCCCCCGGACTCTGTACTTTACTCGTTTGTTTTCAAGTAATTTTTTTCCTTTGTTATAAAGTATTTTCGTTGAAAGTATGGGAAGCGGTTCAAAAAATATTTAAAATCTTTTTTATTTGCTTTGCGACAAAAGCAAACTATATTTGACTTCTTTTTGCAATTTTATATAATAAATCTATTTTGCAAATATTTTCATATTTAATTTAGCGGTCTCTGCTCTTATTTTATTATACTATTGGCAATTTGTTAAAAATACCATTTCAGTGATTTAAACAACGACAAAATGACCAAATCCTCAACGAACTATAGTGCAAAAGTGCAATGTCATTGGTATATTCCACGAAGTTCATAGGGTCTTTGACAAAAATGTCATTAATGATGCGATTTGATTCATGTTAATTTATTCCGCCACCAATTCATTCATCTTTTGCTTATTAAATCAGCTTGTTTAGTATATGTGGTTAATTTTGTTTTAATAATATTTTGTAAATATTCACATCAATTTAGATTTTATTTGTTTTCATTGAATTTATTAGCTTTGTTTCGCTGTCAAATCGATGTTTTTATATGCAAAATTTATGATTTATGTTAGTTTCCAGAAAATTGTTGCATTTTATCTTTTTCACTCAGTGTTTGTTGAGGTCAACGGGGATTAGTTGTTTTAATTGAAACCAATTTAAAATTATATATTAAAATTTGTAATATAGAAACTAAAGGGCGCCGTAAACGGTTTTTCGCTGTTTTGAATTTCTGGAAAAGTTCAAACTGTTTTTAATACTAAAACAACTTCTTGTGACAGAATTATTATGTTTGCAATAAAAAATATTTTTTTTTCCAAAATCACAGTCCATTTCGTTTATATCAAGCATTTATGTATATACACTTTTCTTCAATAATACACATTTTGAGGTTTCAGTACACCAAGAAAAAAGTGCCTTCGGAACTAAAGGAAAAAATGCTCATCAATTTAGTTTAGCCAATTTATTTCCATTAATTTAAATTTTTGTTTAAAATAATAAAATTTACTTGCTTCAGTAAAAAAATCCTAAACTTAAAGCAGTTAGAAACAGTTCATTAACTAGAAAAAGCATGGAATTTTACTAATAATGTTTTCTTCGCTGGGTATAAGAATTTACTACTGAACAAGAAAATTCTATTCACTGACAACAAAGCATTCGTAAAAACAAACAAAATATGAACTAAAACCAAGTTTCCTCAAATTTAGTAAAATTTCGTACAAAATGATAATTCTGGCTTCCTTTATTATAGAAAGCTTATCATACATACGAATAACACTTGGCATAGAAAAATACTTTAGTTCATTCGTACTAAGAAGTATTCAATCCTTTCAAAACTTAAGGAAACATACATGGAAAGGAAATTTTCCTATATCTCTTTGTCTACCTTTAATCGATACTTGCCATCGGCTAATACTTCAATATTAGATATTTGAATAACATTAGTTAATAAATAAGTGTCTTGTGGCTAAAATTTGGGAAAATCGAGCGAAGCACATATATGGGAGCTATATCTACATCTGAATCGATTTGGATGAAATTTTCCACAGAAGGTTACCTTGTGCTAAATTTGATCGGTATGATCGGTTAATAAATGAAGTCGAAAATTAATAAATGATGGTCAAAATAAGGTTATTAGGGGACATTTTTCAAAATTGGGCGCAACATATATATGGGAGGTACATCTAAATCTGAACCGATATTTGAACGGATGATATTTTGCAGGTTTGGTTGGTACCACAGAAAGTTACTTTGTGCTAAATTTCAATAACATCGGTTTATAAATAAGGCTATTATGACCACATTTTGGAAAATCGGGCAATGCATATATATGGGAGCTACATCTAAATCTGAACCGATTTCCATGATTTTGGGTGCTTATAGTTAGTACTATAGAATATTAGAGTAGGCCAACTTTAAGTATGATCGGTTTATAATTTGGAAAAATCGGGCGATACATATATATGGGAGCTATAGCTAAATCTGAACCGATTTCGATGATTATAGAAGATTAGGTTTGGCAAGCTTTGAGTAAGATCGGTTTATAAATAAGAGTTTTATGGCCAAATTTGGCAAAATCGGTTAAACATGTATATGGGAGCTATATCTAAATCTGAACCGATTTCAATGATTTTTTTGCACGTATAGTATGTGCTATAAAAAAATTGATTTGGCCAACATTGAGTCAGATCGGTTGATAAATAAGGGACTTGTGGCTGAATTTGAAAAAATCGGGCAATGCATATCAAAATCGGAACCGATTTCGATGAAATTTGGCACACACACGCACAGAAAAAACCATGTTTGGACATGGTTGCCGCATCCATTTAATGCTTATTTAGAGTATGTAATTGTTCCGAAAACCATGTATTTTGTCTTTGTAAAAATAATTTTCGAGCGGAGAAAAATATATGTTGGCAATAAGCATTTAAATGGTTCTCAAATGCCGCAAACATGTTCTATTATTTAAATGATAGAATTTGAGACCATTATATGGTCAGGAAAATCATGTACCTGACCATTCAATTTTTTATACCCTCCATCATAGGATGGGGGTATATTAACTTTGTCATTCCGTTTGTAACACATCGAAATATTGCTCTAAGACCCCATAAAGTATATATATTCTGGGTCGTGGTGAAATTCTGAGTCGATCTAAGCATGTCCGTCCGTCCGTCTGTTGAAATCACGCTAACTTCCGAACGAAACAAGCTATCGACTTGAAACTTGGCACAAGTAGTTGTTATCGACGTAGGTCGGATGGTATTGAAAATGGGCCATATCGGTCCACTTTTACGTATAGCCCCCATATAAAGGGACCCTCAGATTTGGCTTGTGGAGCCTCTAACAGAAGCATATTTCATCCGATCCGGCTGAAATTTGGTATATGGTGTTGGTATATGGTCTCTAACAACCATGCAAAAATTGGTCCATATCAGTCAATAATTATATATAGCCCCCATATAAACCGATCCCAAGATTTGGCTTGCGGAGCCTAAAAGAGAAGCAAATTTCATCCGATCCGGCTAAAATTTGGTACATGGTGTTGGTATATGGTCTCTAACAACCATGCAAAAATTGGTTCACATCGGTCCATAATTATATATAGCCCCCATATAAACCGATCCCCAGATTTGGCTTGCGGAGCCTCAAAGAGAAGAAAATTTCATCCGATCCGGCTGAAATTTGGTACATGATGTTGGTATATGGTCTCTAACAACCATGCAAAAATTGGTCCATATCGGTCCTTAATTATATATAGCCCCCATATAAACCGATCTTTTGCTTATTAAATCAGCTTGTTTAGTATATGTGGTTAATTTTGTTTTAATAATATTTTGTAAATATTCACATCAATTTAGATTTTATTTGTTTTCATTGAATTTATTAGCTTTGTTTCGCTGTCAAATCGATGTTTTTATATGCAAAATTTATGATTTATGTTAGTTTCCAGAAAATTGTTGCATTTTATCTTTTTCACTCAGTGTTTGTTGAGGTCAACGGGGATTAGTTGTTTTAATTGAAACCAATTTAAAATTATATATTAAAATTTGTAATATAGAAACTAAAGGGCGCCGTAAACGGTTTTTCGCTGTTTTGAATTTCTGGAAAAGTTCAAACTGTTTTTAATACTAAAACAACTTCTTGTGACAGAATTATTATGTTTGCAATAAAAAATATTTTTTTTTCCAAAATCACAGTCCATTTCGTTTATATCAAGCATTTATGTATATACACTTTTCTTCAATAATACACATTTTGAGGTTTCAGTACACCAAGAAAAAAGTGCCTTCGGAACTAAAGGAAAAAATGCTCATCAATTTAGTTTAGCCAATTTATTTCCATTAATTTAAATTTTTGTTTAAAATAATAAAATTTACTTGCTTCAGTAAAAAAATCCTAAACTTAAAGCAGTTAGAAACAGTTCATTAACTAGAAAAAGCATGGAATTTTACTAATAATGTTTTCTTCGCTGGGTATAAGAATTTACTACTGAACAAGAAAATTCTATTCACTGACAACAAAGCATTCGTAAAAACAAACAAAATATGAACTAAAACCAAGTTTCCTCAAATTTAGTAAAATTTCGTACAAAATGATAATTCTGGCTTCCTTTATTATAGAAAGCTTATCATACATACGAATAACACTTGGCATAGAAAAATACTTTAGTTCATTCGTACTAAGAAGTATTCAATCCTTTCAAAACTTAAGGAAACATACATGGAAAGGAAATTTTCCTATATCTCTTTGTCTACCTTTAATCGATACTTGCCATCGGCTAATACTTCAATATTAGATATTTGAATAACATTAGTTAATAAATAAGTGTCTTGTGGCTAAAATTTGGGAAAATCGAGCGAAGCACATATATGGGAGCTATATCTACATCTGAATCGATTTGGATGAAATTTTCCACAGAAGGTTACCTTGTGCTAAATTTGATCGGTATGATCGGTTAATAAATGAAGTCGAAAATTAATAAATGATGGTCAAAATAAGGTTATTAGGGGACATTTTTCAAAATTGGGCGCAACATATATATGGGAGGTACATCTAAATCTGAACCGATATTTGAACGGATGATATTTTGCAGGTTTGGTTGGTACCACAGAAAGTTACTTTGTGCTAAATTTCAATAACATCGGTTTATAAATAAGGCTATTATGACCACATTTTGGAAAATCGGGCAATGCATATATATGGGAGCTACATCTAAATCTGAACCGATTTCCATGATTTTGGGTGCTTATAGTTAGTACTATAGAATATTAGAGTAGGCCAACTTTAAGTATGATCGGTTTATAATTTGGAAAAATCGGGCGATACATATATATGGGAGCTATAGCTAAATCTGAACCGATTTCGATGATTATAGAAGATTAGGTTTGGCAAGCTTTGAGTAAGATCGGTTTATAAATAAGAGTTTTATGGCCAAATTTGGCAAAATCGGTTAAACATGTATATGGGAGCTATATCTAAATCTGAACCGATTTCAATGATTTTTTTGCACGTATAGTATGTGCTATAAAAAAATTGATTTGGCCAACATTGAGTCAGATCGGTTGATAAATAAGGGACTTGTGGCTGAATTTGAAAAAATCGGGCAATGCATATCAAAATCGGAACCGATTTCGATGAAATTTGGCACACACACGCACAGAAAAAACCATGTTTGGACATGGTTGCCGCATCCATTTAATGCTTATTTAGAGTATGTAATTGTTCCGAAAACCATGTATTTTGTCTTTGTAAAAATAATTTTCGAGCGGAGAAAAATATATGTTGGCAATAAGCATTTAAATGGTTCTCAAATGCCGCAAACATGTTCTATTATTTAAATGATAGAATTTGAGACCATTATATGGTCAGGAAAATCATGTACCTGACCATTCAATTTTTTATACCCTCCATCATAGGATGGGGGTATATTAACTTTGTCATTCCGTTTGTAACACATCGAAATATTGCTCTAAGACCCCATAAAGTATATATATTCTGGGTCGTGGTGAAATTCTGAGTCGATCTAAGCATGTCCGTCCGTCCGTCTGTTGAAATCACGCTAACTTCCGAACGAAACAAGCTATCGACTTGAAACTTGGCACAAGTAGTTGTTATCGACGTAGGTCGGATGGTATTGAAAATGGGCCATATCGGTCCACTTTTACGTATAGCCCCCATATAAAGGGACCCTCAGATTTGGCTTGTGGAGCCTCTAACAGAAGCATATTTCATCCGATCCGGCTGAAATTTGGTATATGGTGTTGGTATATGGTCTCTAACAACCATGCAAAAATTGGTCCATATCAGTCAATAATTATATATAGCCCCCATATAAACCGATCCCAAGATTTGGCTTGCGGAGCCTAAAAGAGAAGCAAATTTCATCCGATCCGGCTAAAATTTGGTACATGGTGTTGGTATATGGTCTCTAACAACCATGCAAAAATTGGTTCACATCGGTCCATAATTATATATAGCCCCCATATAAACCGATCCCCAGATTTGGCTTGCGGAGCCTCAAAGAGAAGAAAATTTCATCCGATCCGGCTGAAATTTGGTACATGATGTTGGTATATGGTCTCTAACAACCATGCAAAAATTGGTCCATATCGGTCCTTAATTATATATAGCCCCCATATAAACCGATCCCCAGATTTGGGTTGCGGAGCCTCAAAGAGAAGCAAATTTCATCCGATCCGCCTGAAATGTGGTACATGATATTGGTATATGGTCTCTAACAACCATGCAAAAATTGGTCCACATCGGTTCATAATTATATATAGCCCCCATATAAACCGATCCCCAGATTTGGCTTGCGAAGTCTCCAAGAGAAGCAAATTTCATCCAATCCAGTTGTAATTTGTAACATGGTGTTAGTATATGATCTTTAACAACCGTGCCAGAATTGGTCCATATCGGTCCATAATTATATATGGCCCCCATATAAAACATTCTCCAGATTTGACCTCCGGAGCCTCTTGGAGGAGAAAAATTCATCCGATCCGGTTCAAATTAGGCACGTGGTGTTAGTATATGGTCGCTAACAACCATACCAATATTGGTCCAATCACACAAAAATTGGTCCATATCGGTTCATAATCATGGTTGCCACTAGAGCCAAAAATAATCTACCAAAATTTTATTCCTATAGAAAATTTTGTCAAAATTTTATTTCTATGGAAAATTTTGTCAAAATTTTATTTCTAGAGAAAATTTTGTTAAAATTTTATTCGGTTCATAATAAAATTTTCATCATTGTCAAAATTTTATTTCTATAGAAAATTTTGTCAAAATTTTATTTCTATAGAAAATTTTGTGCAAATTTTATTCGGTTCATAATCATGGTTGCCACTCGAGCCAAAAATAATCTACCAAGGTTTTATTTCTATAGAAAATTTTGTCAAAAGTTTATTTCTATAGAAAATTTTGTTAAAATTTTATTTCTGTAGAAATTTTTGTCAAAATTTTCTTTCTATAGAAAATTTTGTCAAAATTTTTATTTCTATAGAAAATTTTGTTAAAATTCTATTTCTGTAGAAAATGTTGTCAAAATTTTATTTCTATAGAAAATTTTGTGCAAATTTTATTCGGTTCATAATCATGGTTGCCACTCGAGCCAAAAATAATCTACCAAGGTTTTATTTCTATAGAAAATTTTGTCAAAAGTTTATTTCTATAGAAAATTTTGTTAAAATTTTGTTTCTGTAGAAATTTTTGTCAAAATTTTCTTTCTATAGAAAATTTTGTCAAAATTTTTATTTCTATAGAAAATTTTGTTAAAATTCTATTTCTGTAGAAAATTTTGTCAAAATTTTATGTCTTCTTTGTCAAACTGAATTATATACGTGTTGGATCGATCTTTTTTGATTTAATATATACCACGTATGGACTTACATACAATTTAGAAGATGGTGTTAGGAGGTTTTAAGATACCTTGCCATCGGCAAACGTTACCGCAACTTAAGTAATTCGATTGTGGATGGCAGTGTTTAAATGAAGTTTCTACGCAATCCATGATGGAGGGTACAAAAGCTTCGGCCTGGCCGAACTTACGGCCGTATATACTTGTTTTTTACTTTTTTGCAGAGAAAAAAGTATTTTTATAGTATACGTATAGACATGTCTAGAACCATTACATGGCCATAAAGACCATGTACATTGTTTTCGTACCATTTAATTTTTTAATTTTTTTGCAGCGACAGTCGTGTGTTGATTGTTTCTTGGAATGAACGGAGAATACGGAATTATTGTGTTTTGTGTTAATTTATTTATTCAGAAATGGCACGTGGTTTTATGTGAATACAAAAAAAGAAATTGTAATTGAAAAAAATGTACCTGGTTTTTGTTCTGCATTTTGATATATGGTATAATTTATTTTTATTTGCAGTTACATGATGTCTGCGTTTGTACATTTGATGGGCACGAAGTAAATATGGAATGATTACTTATTGTTGAAATTGAACCAAACTAGAGTGTGTAAAAATATGTGATGTTTGTGTGCACGACATTATAAATACAAATAAACAATGAATTAGTTTATAAATAAATAAAAACAAATAAACAAAGTTGATTTTGTGTTTTCTTTTCTCAAGTGGCGTCCTTTTTTCGACGACGAAAAAAGTTTTTTCATAAAAATCAAAAGATTTTAGGTTGTGACCATGTTCTTTTAACTAGAAGAAAAACATTTTTGACGAATAATATAACATTTTAGATCGTGACCATTGTCTTTTAATGGAAACAAAATTCTTTTTATCAATATAATAACATTTTAGATGAGGATAATTATATTTTTCGTAGAACCATGTTCACTGAGCCAACATGGTTGCAGGTTAAAATGTTACATGGTCGCCGCAAAAATAGCTGCTATCATATTATTTTGCTCTTCGAATATGATTGTGACAATCATGTTCCTTCTCTGCGTGCATAAAGGGCAGTCAATTGGATTTCTTTGTTATAAATGTAACGCCGTTCGGTTAGTAACTGAGCGCAATCTGACCCCATTTATCGAAATCGGGCGATGTATATATGGGAGCTATATCTAAATTTGATCTTATTTTTTTTCAATAGTGTTCGTCCTTGTGCCAAAAAAGCCCCACATACCAAATTTCATCAAAATCGGTTAATAATTGCGACCGGAATCCAGCGAACAACAAATACATGGACGGACGGACGGACACCAAGGGCTAGATCGACTCAGGAGGTGATTCTGAGTCGATCGGTATATATTTTAATGGGTCTAAAATCAATATTTTTGGTAAGCACATTTTTTGGCAGATCAAAGTTATTATACTCTGACCACTACACGCAAAGAAAAAAACGTTTGGAAAACGTGTACCGAAAACGTTTTTCTTTTGCTAGAGTTTTTGAATTGCTTCGAAAATTTTAAACTTTTATCAACAAAAAAAATTCGTTTGTTACAAAATTTTTATTTTTTCAATAAAAAAAGTTATTTTTGAAACAACAACACAGTCCATTTCGTTTATATCAAACACTGTTCTTTTCTGACTTTAGGTCTTTAATAAGACACATTTTACAGTTCAAAATTTAATATAGTGCAATGTAATGTTGAACATTTTTTCGGAATCTTCCGAACATATCTGGAATATATGTAAAAACAAGTATGTACGGCCGTAAGTTCGGCCAGGCCGAAGCTTATGTACCCTCCACCATGGATTGCGTAGAAACTTCTTTGATATGGACCAATTTTTGCATGGTTGTTAGACACCATATACTAACACCATGTACCAAATTTCAGCCGGATCGGATGGAATTTGCTTCTCTTAGAGCAATCGCAAGCCAAATTGGGGGGTCCGTTTATATGGGGGCTATACGTAAAAGTGGACCGATATGGCCCATTTGCAATACCATCCGACCTACATCAATAACAACTACTTGTGCCAAGTTTCAAGTCGATAGCTTGTTTCGTTCGGAAGTTAGCGTGATTTCAACAGACGGACGGACGGACGGACATGCTCAGATCGACTCAGAATTTCACCACGACCCAGAATATATATACTTTATGGGGTCTTAGAGCAATATTTCGATGTGTTACAAACGGAATGACAAAGTTAATATACCCCCATCCTAAACCCAGAAAAAACTGACCCCTTCTTTAAGTTAAAATGAACTCATTGTGAAGAAAGTTGAACTTCGTATAGCGCCAAAGACATTTTTATTTGTTTGAACGATGTGATTTTCGTAGAAATTAGGAATAATGCATTCCATATATTAGTTAACATTTTCCTATATTTATATACCACTATACTACAGAATGAAAAAATTTAACTAATTTGAATTCATATATGGAATGATTTTATTGAAATTTTTTCATTCATTTCGACAAATCTTACACATTTGTGGTAAAATTTTTACTTCATAATTAGAACTGCTTACCTTCGTTTTTAAATACAATTTTATTTATTTCTATTAGCAATTTTATCTTCAATAAAAGACATGTATTAATATATTGAATATATTTATTAAGAATCAACAGCATCGAATCTCTTTGAAATATTAGTTTATTATTCCACTATTTCCAATTTCCGTGTGATATTATCAACTGTAAAACGCACTTTTTCTTCTTCTTGTACTTTTCACTTTTAATAAGTTGCTGCCTAACGATTTTGTCCTCCTTTTACAATTTCAATACCTACAAATATAAAAAATCATAAAACATTTTTGTTGCAAAAGGTTAGCGTCACTGAATATTACCTGATAATTGAAGATTCCAAAATGAAGACAAATGAAAGGGTTGTTATTCTGCTGGTGTTTTCTTTCTTTATACACTATCACGAACATTGATAGATTTATTTAAAAAAAAACGAAAATTTTTCTCACTAATTTAAAATAACAAATATTTTATATATTTTATTTGTTATTTATTATATTATTTTACCATATTATTTTTTAACAATCTCTCCGTAAACCAAAACAACGCGATTCCAACTAAAAAAACAACCGACGCGCAAATATATCGATTACACCCACGCGCAAACACATCGATTACGATGACAGGTATCGATTACAGGTAGACAATAGAAATTTAGGAAAATTTCCTATATTCTAACAAGTGTGTTTCCTTAAGTTTTGAAAGGATTGCATACTTCTTAGTACGAATGAACTAAAATATTTTTCTATGCCAAGTGTTGTTCGTATGTATGAAAAACTTTCTATTATAAAGGAAGTCGCAATTATCATTTTATAAGAAATTTTACTAATTTTGAGGAAACTTGGTTTTAGTTCGGTTTTTGTTTATTTTTACGAATGCTTTGTTATCGGTGAATAAAATTTTCTTTTTCAGTAGTAAATTCTTATACCCAGCGAAGAAAATAGTATGAGTAAAATTCCATGCCTTATTCTAGTTAATGAACTATTCCTAACTGCTTACAGTTTAGGATTTTTTTACTGAAACGAGTAAATTTTATTATATTTTCACAAAAATTTACCTTAATGGAAATAAAATGGATAAACTATATTGATGAAAATTTTTTCCTTTAGTTTCGAAGGCACTTTTTTCTGGGTGAATGTTTTCCTTGAGTTAGTCTTTATGAAATTGTTTTTACATCCTGGAAAAGAATAAACCAAATACACTTCCTTACAGCGAAAAGCAAATGAGAAACGAACTTTGTTTGTCTAAAATTTCGTTTGGGAGGAAAGAATTATTTTTTTTGCGTGTACTATTAACGATGCTCACAATTCTACACTGAAAAAAAACAGTAAACCCACCAGGAAGAAAAATTTTGATTAATTTTAGAAAAATTTAACTAATCAGTATTACTAACGTTGACATCACGCCGATATCACAAAAATAAGTAAATATTTTTCGACGAATTCGAGAAAATTTATTAGACGTAATTAATTTTTTTCAGTTTTTGAAGAAAAATTTGTAGTTTAAAGGAAAAAAATTGGAATTCAAATTTGCAAGAATGTCTTTAGTGACATACGAAGTTCACCACGGAGCCACCGTGGTGCAATGGTTAGCATGTCCACCTTGCATACACAAGGTCGTGGGTTCGATTCCTGCTATGACCGAACACCAAAAAGTTTTTCAGCGGTGGATTATCCCACCTCAGTAATGCTGGTGACATTTCTGAGGGTTTCAAAGCTTCTCTAAGTGGTTTCACTGGAATGTGGAACGCCGTTCGGACTCGGCTATAAAAAGGAGGCCCCTTGTCATTGAGCTTAACATGGAATCGAGCAGCACTCAGTGATAAGAGAGAAGTTCACCACTGTGGTATCGCAATGGACTGAATAGTCTATGTGAGCCTGATACATCGGGCTGCCACATAACCTAACCTAACCTAAGTTCAAGATGGGTGCATTATTGGTAAAATTTACAAATTTTAAGAAATTCTGAACTATTTTGTGGGAGACAAAAACAAAAATATTTTAGAAAACATGATTCCTGAAGTATTCCAAAATATTTAATAACAATAAAAAACAAAATCATTTTAAAAATGGGGAGTCTCAACAGGATTCAAACCCGGCCTTCAAGATACGATTTTGATGACTTGTATTAATAAAAGATATCACTTTTGGTCTATACAGGTAAGTTATTATTTGAAATCTTCGGTAATACTGCAAATAGTACTCGTAAGTTCAGAGAGAAGAAAAAGACAAGAAGACGAAACTGTGAAGCGAAACTGCGTCATTAGGTGGCAGTCATGAGGAAAATTTCTCTAATATCATGCAGTTCTTGTCGGCGCTTCTCTCAAATATCGGCGTCAGCCAGTTCAGTTCTCTGCCGGCTTTACGAAACGTAGGAAAATAGGATTTATAACTTACTTTGCAGTAACAAATGTCCTTTTATATAAATCTTTTCATTCTATTAAATATTTTTGGCAGACAATTTGAAATTATAACTGCCGATGCCTTTATAAAGAATTTGTCTAAACAGCGCTTCGACCGAAACGTCGGTAATACCAAAGCTGCGGGCATTGTGCGACATCTATTCGGTTGACATTTGTTATATTTGCAGAAGAGCGCTTTTCGTTCTCATGTGTTTTTATTCTATCTGGTAAGTTTTAGGTTACTGGTAATCCTGGATGTATCATTTGTGGTTACTCTGTTTTTGCTGGGATATAACGAAGTCCATTAATATTGATAATAATATTCTAAAGATGTAGATGTATTTGTTTAAATTTATTTGCTTAAACAATGATATGAGGATGAACAAAGTAAGAGATTCTAAAATGCTAAATGCTATTGTAGCTTAAACAACAAATCACAGATTTTCTACTCAGATTTCCTTAAATACTATTTGCAATATTGGAAGCCCTTCTATACAATATTCCAAATGGTTGTTCTAAATTTAAAATATCTTCATAAGTACCATCACCAAGGTGATGATGATGACCACCACGTTTAAAACGTTTTGTAACCTTAAGTGTACGATTCTGATTTCTTTGGCTTCTATGTGGAGCAACTGTACGGCGTCTGCGAACAAATTGAGTGGGCAAATTCGTATAGGTCGAAAATCTTGGGCTTGGTTCAGTTCTATAAAAGGGAACAGGACCTACAGGTGCATACTGAGGAATCACCATACTCTCTTGGGGAAGATAGTTTTTGGTTTGAGAACTCGGTGTACTATGCAAAGGTGTTACCTTGGCATATTTATGTTCCTCACTTCCACCGAAGACTTTCACTAAATATCGCCCATACACTTTGGTGTACATATGTCCCGTCTGACCATTCAAGTGGGGAGGTTGGTGCGAATATTGATGGACATTTTGCAGATCGTTATCACCTTCTAGTTTTTGAACGGTTAGTACAAGTTTTGGTTTTACATCGCCATTATTATAAATGTGGGGCGTATTACTCCCTGTGACAGTGATCGCGTCTGTTAGTCCCAGAAGTGCCAAGATACAAAAGAAGAACTAAAATAAAAAACAATGACAGTGGCTACAATAATCTTTTACCTTGAATATAGCTTTACCTTCATTTGGACACTCTATTGTTTTGAGAGCACACCAAGCACAGACCAGTCTTTAGTTAATTTTATTTACAAGACGAAATATGACTGAAGTGTGATGAAGTTTGGCATATTGGTTATATATGCTTTTGACACGACCTAATTTCCAATTTTCAAAGTCAATGCAGTGGGAGTAACACAAATCACTAACCAAACATGGAATCGATGCATTTCTATTGGATGGTGGATACAAATGAGCTCGTGACGATATTCGTTGGTCTTTTTATTAGGCAAAATATTGATAAACATCTTTGTCTGCGAGAGAAAAATTTTGTATATGATATTTGCTAAAAGTGACTTTGTTTCGCTTTATTATTTTGATGGCTTCATTCGTGTATCTTATATTGTATAAAAACATTATAAAAAAACTTTATTTACTAGAAAAAGAAATACATTTTAACCCTTAAATGCACACTGTATCTTTTAAGATACAACCAGAACTACAACCAACGCTATTTCTAAAAATATTTCTTTCCGGAAAGTTTTTAGTACTTCTGAGTAATCTGCAGTCAAAATTGAAAATCAAATTTTAATCAAAAATTCAAAAAACTGCAGATTGGAAGTTAAATAATATTTACCATAAATAAGAGTAATGTTGGTAAAAAAAACTCTGTAGTGTAAAAATATCTCCATTCTCTATTATCTACTACAATCAAATTGTTTATTTGTAAATAAAAACTTAGTTCAATGCGCACTGTACTTTTTAAGATATCAACACTATTTTTTAAAAAAAAAAAAACACATAATTTTTTTTTTTGAAAAAAATGTGGTATGCAGATGCTATTTTTTTACCATTTTGCATATTATATTTTTTTCGGAGGAATCGGTGATCTTGTGCATTTAAGGGTAAACTACACAGCTATATATGTTCGGCCGAATGTTCGCCCAGGCCGAATCTTATGTACCCGTAAAAAATGTCCATAAAAAATTCTACTACAGACTGGAGTTTCGGTGACAGTTTTCGTAGGCGAGGTAGAATTTTATTTCTTAACATTGCCTTCTCAATTGTAAGTTAGTCCATATGGAGTCTATGTTAGATAAAACAAGTATATACGGCCGTAAGTTCGGCCAGGCCGAAGCTTATGTACCCTCCACCATGGATTGCGTAGAAACTTCTACTGAAGACTGTCATCCACAATCGAATTACCTGGGTTGCGGTAACACTTGCCGATGGCAAGGTATCTTAAAACTTCCTAACACCGTAATATATACCACATAGTCCATACACACAGAGAATAGATTAGTTGGAATTCGGTTGAATTTACGAATATTCTGTATTTAGAAATAAATGAAAGTTGATTATACCAATTTTCTGTACTTACATGCATTTGGTCATACCTGTAACCATTAGTTGAGATTTTTAACAGATTTTCTGTCGTGCTACAAGATAATTGGTTGTGGTAACCGAACCTACCTCATTTGATTAATTTTGATTCAAATTGGTTGATACGACCAACCGTAAGGAAAATTCTCAACTATCATTCAGCAGTTACCACTTTCATATAGTATTCACAACCGAATAACATTTCGAATTTTTAAATGTCATTTGTATTAATGAAAATAAGTTGAAGAATTTTTTGTATTATTTGAAACTTTAAAACAAACAAAAAATGGCAAAAAAAATATCGATATTATCTGTTATTTGTGATCGTAACAGAGCAAGAATGGTCTGTGAAGAGGATGTGGGCAAGAAATTCAAAACAATGGTTTGTATTGGAAATATTTTTTTAGAGAACTCAACTCATTGTGCCGCACTTCTAGCATGTATAAAACATAAATTTGGAGGTTGAGGTTCAGCTTGGATCCAGAACTTTGTAAGAGGTAAAATCGACTCTCCCAAGCAGATCGGTTTTACTTCTGGTCCCGTGCAATTTGGGTGATCAGTGCTCTTGTCCCTGAAGAAGATAATTCGAGAGACCGGTGTATATGAGAACAATATCAAACCTATACCAATATAAACCAAATTTTTCCAATTTTAGGAAAAAACAAATTAACTCTAGTTTACCAATTTCAACAAAGTCTGATAAAAATGTCGGTTTCGAGAAACACAAGAAGTCAGAGCGGGAAATGGGGCTATACCAAAAACTGGACCAATGCACTCCAAATTCCATACACATATTTGTGGGACCCAAAATATCTAAGATTCAATTTGCTCGAATAGAAATTGCGATGTCTCGATGCTAAAGAACCCAACTCAGATCGTCACTTTATATGGTGCTATATTAAAACCATCTTCAAATTTGACCTGCATGCAGACAAAAGACGAATTTGTGTAAAATTTCAGCACGGTAAATTCATTATTGAAAGCTATAGCGTCATTACAACAGACACACAGCCAGAAATACAGAAGGATATCGTCTTAGAATTTCTCCCTGATCAAGAAGAAATATAGGTTTATATAGTCGGAAATCGATATTTCGTTTGCGTTACAAGCGGAATGATAAATTTATTACAATGGAATGATGGTGAGTATTCAAGTAAGGCAAGTCTAAAGTCGGGCGGGTGGGTTATATTATATCCTGCACCATTCTGTAGATGTAAATACATATTCGAAACCATCTATGTACAAAATTTCCGAAGCGACACAATGACATCCGTCGTCATTGGGCGAAAGATATGTATTAAATCTAAATCTGATCCAATTTCGACCAAATTTAGCGTATCTAGCTATAAACCGGAGTAAAAGTTTGCCGTCAATATTTATACACACAGAAAACAGTTTGGTTGGGATTCCTGACAGTAACCGACTCGAACGGATCAGTCCCCTTTATAAGTCCTGCATGGTGTAGGGTACTTAGAATTCGGCTGAGCCGATCTTTCAGTCGTTTTTATTTGTTCAAATCGATTTATTAAACGATGGTTTTTTGTTTTTTTAGCAAAGATTTTTTGCCGGTTTGGATGATTTGATCAATTTATAACGAAGGATATATAAGCTGATTTACAACCAACTTAATTGCAAACAAAATTCAATTTTCATCTTTTGTTATGAAACGTTTTGTAGTTAGAACAGTTTGTACCACTATAAACATATTTAAATATAATAAAATATTTAAGTGGAAAGGAATTGCTTTTTAATTCGGTCATGACTATTATCAAGGTTGGGCAACACAACCGAATTATGAAGGTAGTCACAACCAATGTCGTCTCTGTGTACGTGGTATATATTAATCTAAAAAGGCCGATTAAATACGTATATAATTAAGTTTAAAGTTTCTATAGAAATAAAATTTTGACAACATTTTCTATAGAAGTAAAATTTGGAAAAAAATTTTCTACAGAAATAAAATTTGGAAAAAATTTTCTATAGAAATAAAATTTTGCCAAATTTTCTATAGAAATTAAATTTGGAAAAAATTTTCTATAGAAATTAAATTTTGACCAAATATTCTATAGAAATAAAATTTTGACAAAATATTCTATAGAAATGAAATTTTGACAAAATTTTCTATAGAAATAATATCTTGACAATGTTTTCTATAAAAATAAAATTTTGGTAGATTATTTTTGGCTCGAGTGGCAACCATGATTATGAACCGATATGGACCAATTTTTGTGTGATTGGGGATCGGCTATATATAATTATAGACCAATACGGACCAATTTTGGCATGGTTATTAGCGGCCTTATACTAACACCTCCAAGAGGCTCCGGAGATCAAATCTGGGGAACGGTTTATATGGGGGGCTATATATAATTATGGACCGATATGGACCAATTCTTGCGTGTTACTTAGAGACCACATTCTAACACCATGTTCCAAATTTCAACCGGATCGGATGAATTTTGCTTCTCCAAGAGGCTCCGGAGGACAAATCTGGGGATCGATTTATATGGGGGCTATATATAATTATGGACCGATATGATCCAATTCTTGCGTGGTTGTTAGAGACCATATATAACACCACGTACCAAATTTCAACCTGATCGGATGAATTTTGCTCGTCTAAGAGGCTCCGGAGGTCAAATATGGGGATCGGCTTATATGGGGGCTATATATAATTATGGACCGATATGGACCAATTTTGACATGATTGTTAGAGACAATATACTAACACTACGTACCAAATTTCAATCGGATCGGATGACTTTTGCTCCTCTAAGAGGCTCCAGAGGTCAAATCTGGGGATCGGTTTATATGGGGGCTATATATTATTATGGGCCAATTTTTGCATGGTCATTAGAGAACATATACCAACACCATGTACCAAATTTCAGCAGGATCGGATGAAATTTGGTTCTCTTAGAGGCTCCGCAAGCCAAATCGGGGGATTGGTTTATATGGGGGCTATATGTACTTATGGACCGATATGGACCAATTTCTGCATGGTTGTTAGAGACTATATACTAACACCATGTACCAAATTTCAGCCGGATCGGATGAAATTTGCTTCTCTTAGAGCAATCGCAAGCCAAATTTGGGGGTTCGTTTATATGGGGGCTATACGTTAAAGTGGACCGATATGGCCCATTTACAAAATACCATCCGACCTACATCAATAACAACTACTTGTGCCAAGTTTCAAGTCGATAGCTTGTTTCGTTCGGAAGTTAGCGTGATTTCAACAGACGGACGGACGGACATGCTCAGATCGACTCAGAATTTCACCACGACCCAGAATATATATACTTTATGGGGTCTTAGAGCAATATTTCGATGTGTTACAAACGGAATGACAAAGTTAATATACCCCCATCCTATGGTGGAGGGTATAAAAAGTCAGATTAAGGACCAATATGGATCAATTTTTGCACGGTTGTGCGAAGGCATATACGGATATTACGTACAAAATTTCAACGGGATCGTAAGAAATTTGCTAGGAGGCACCGGACTTCAAATCTGGGCATCGGTTTATGTGGGAGTTACATATATAATTATGGACTTATATGGACCAATTTTTGCAAAGCTTGTGCAAGGCATATACTAAGATCGTGTACCAAATTTCAAAGGGAAGAAATTTGCTCCTCCTAGAGGAACCGAAATTCAAATCTGGGCATCGGTTTATGTGGGGGTTATATAATTATGGACCGATATGGACCAATTTTTTTGCAAAGTTCTTGCAAGGCATATACTAACATCGCGTACCAAGAGAAATTTTGATCTTACAAGAGGCTCCGTAAGTGAAATCTGGGAGTTTATATAAGGGTGCTTCACTTAAAAGTGGTCCGATATGGTGCATTTGCAGTATCATCCGACCTACATCAATAAAAACTACGTGTACAAAGTGTCAAGTCGATAGCTTCTTTCGTTTAGAAGCATTGGCGGAGCTAGGAAATTTCACCTAGCCAATGCACTTAAATTTTTAAGCTAATACTTTTGAATTTTTCCGAGTCAAAGAAGAAGAGAATTGATGCAGGGATACAATTATGACGCATTTTAATTTGAGTTTTGAATACATGAATACAGGAGACTAATTTGAATTTACAAGTTTTTTTCCTTAGCCCAACAAATTTTGTTTTCATGGGAAGATACCCATTTTCACTCGAATCATTTAACTCTAAGGATATTTTTGCCGGGTACCTAATTTTTAGACAATAATGTGGGAATAATTAAAGTAGAAAGAAAAGGAGAAAGGCAAAATCATTTTTTGGAGTTGAATCCGCGACCGAGGCACTGCGACATATGGGAAATAGGATTGCCATATCTAGACCCAAAGAAAAAAACTCCCCTTTCTTATAAAGTATTTGCTTTTAAAGAAAATATATCCGAATTAATGATAATTGACTCTTAACTGTTCTATTTGTTTTTAATGTCTGAAAGTTTGTTCCTCAGAAAAGAGTTTTGTTTATTGATTTATTATTTCGGTTTGAGGTTCCTTAAAAAATCCTTTTACGAGTTTTGTTCAATTGTAAAATTTATTTTTCCAATATTTCAACTAACATTGTCAGTCTTCGACGGGGAATTAAAATTTAAACACATAAACAAAAAGGAGAAAAAGAGAAAGTTTTCGTCCGTTCCTAAAGAAAATTAATTGACAATTAACAATTAGAAAAGGTCATCAAGCCGAAATAAATACATAAATAAAATAAATAGATTATTACTTGAAAAGGGGATGATCCAAAGTACCAATGCAAAAGTTTATTTTCTTTAAAATAAATTAAATTAAATCAACTGAAATTTTTGTCCGTGTGTGATCCATAGAGGGGACTATGTAAGAGTCAGCGGCCGTATATAAATGTTTATTGTTGGGAAAGTTAACAGATATTCCTCAAACCGATTTTTTTCAAGCAAATATATTATATATTGAGTAGAGTAGAGCTGTGGATCAATCGTTATTCTGTTTTTGTCTCATCAGGTTTAGTTATTGAACAATTGAAGTTCATTGAGATATTTCCAATACCATTCTAACAATCTTTTGCATTGAAAGTTTTAACATTTTATTGTAAGGTTATAAACCGAATAGAGAGGATGATCTTCAAAAATAAATGCATTGTTTTAATGCCCAATGTTGAACTTGGAAAGAGATAAATATTGATCAAATCTCAAATATGAAATGAAATCCATAAAACTGAACATACCTTTTTTTGGAGGGGTATTGCTTCTTGGATTCTTCTAAGTTTGCTAGATTTATATAATGAAGCTTTTGTCGATACACGAACGACAGTTTTATATTGCAGTAACTGTGAAACGTATCGAATTTTTTATTACATCTTCCATACCAAGTCAAAGCCAATTGAAATGAAGGTAAATTAAAATGTCTATTTATATATACAAATATTTTTGAAAACACAATTGCTTCTGTACCATTTGTGAAGAAAAAAAATATATCATCATGCAGAATACAGACACGAAGCAATTTCTTGAGTTCAATATCAATAGCCATATGATATTCAGTCGCTTAGGTAATATAGATATATAGAGGTATGTACCTGATGAAGCACAGATATCTGGGATATAAGGTTTTTTAAACGTCTGTAAAGATGGTGCCGAATGACCAAAGACAATCGGTTCATTGTTTCCCATGGTCCGATATTCGGAATCGCAAATCGCTAGAATTAAGTTATCTTATAAAGAAAAAATTTGAGATACTATCGAAATTAGAGAACTGTTTTGCCAAATTTTATGTTTATATGTTTTAGGGCTAAAAAATATGGCCAAACAAAAATTTTGTGATTCTGAATATCGGTACATACCCCTGTATTTTTTTTGAGACTAAAATATGGGAAATAAAATATGTGGCATATTGGCGATATACAAATCTCCCGATGAGTGCTTGGCCACAGGAAGACCTTGTTGCGTTAACTTGCTTGTTATCAAATTGTTCCTGCCTTATCTCACTGTAGCTTTTTTTTTATACAATTCTTAGTTCCAGTCTTGCCTATAACTCTTATATTGTCCCTACAAATTCTAAAATATGTTATATAGATATATTTTATTTTGTTTTATTTTTAATGTATTGTAAACATGCATCATACCTTTTATTTTACTATAACCAGCCGCAAATTATGCTGCGTAAATAAATAAAAAATAAATAAATACTAAAATGCTGATAAATGCGAAGATTTCTAAATCCAAAAGGATAATTGTGAATCCTAATTGTAATGCTGAAAATGTAAAAGGGCGCCATTTCAAAAAAAAAAAAAAAAATAATAATAATAATAATAATAATTTTTTATTTGCCAAAAGGCTAATGGTGAATCCTAATTGTAATGCTGAAAATGTAAAAGGGCACCATTTCAAAAAAAAAAAAATAATTTTTTTTATTTGTTATTACAGATTATGGATTATATTATCAATCTTCTAATTGTAATACCATGTATATGCAACGCTAATTTTGCTGGAAAAGTCTCATCTGACAAAAGTTCTACTCAAAACACCAATGCACCTAAGCTTTCCTCAGATCAATCATCCGACGATAATGCGAAGATTATGAAAGTTCTTTATCAAACACCAGATATTCATTTCCAATCAGCCACGCAATATCATTCACAAAATCGAATAGTTGATAGCCCATATCACAGCTCTTCTCTCAGCTACGGTGAGCATATACGGATAGGTGGGTTTGGCTTTGGAGGCCCTTCTGAAACTCACAAATCACTGAGAATTTTTGACGGTTTCGGTAGCAGCGGTGGACTGTTTGATAGCTATGGTGTACCTATAATTGGTGATGGATATCATTGAAATTACCATTTGACATGGATTGATCTATATTTATTACTTTTTATTTTATTGTAATGTATGTTTAATATAATTTTATTCTAATTAAAGATGATTTCAAAATGTTGATGATTCGACTGTACCAACAACGATTTATTTCATGGTCATTACAAATGATAAACCAGCGAAAAATGATGAAAGTTCTTCCACAAACCTTACTTTTAAGATCCTCCATCCAATTTTTCCACATCCGATAAAGTTCTTTTGGACAAGTCGTGGGAAATTCCCATTTGGATCATTTTAAGCGAAAATTTCATTTTAAACAATTAAATGGCAAAAAAAATAGAAAATCAATGAAAATGAATATAACATTAAACATTTCGTTGCAATGATTGATTGAATAAACGTTGCATTTGGTAAATCGCCACATTGGGCCAAATGACCGAAATCTCACGCGTAAAATCAATTTTTGAACTTGTGAAAATTAAATATTTTGTGGTACTAAAAATTTGACAACACATTACCAAAAACAAATCCAAAATAGTAAAACAATATGGCAACCCGTTTGGCGGTTTCAGGCCGACGAAGTGGCAACTCTTTGTTATTGATTTTTTATACCCTCCACCATAGGATAACTTTGTCATTCCGTTTGTAACACATCGAAATAATGCTCTAAGACCCCATAAAGTATATATATTCTGGGTCGTGGTGAAATTCTGAGTCGATCTGAGCATGTCCGTCCGTCCGTCCGTCTGTTGAAATCACGCTAACTTCCGAACGAAACAAGCTATCGACTTGAAACTTGGCACAAGTAGTTGTTATTGATGTAGGTCGGATGGTATTGCAAATGGCTTGCGAGGCCTCTAAGAGAAGCAAATTTCATCCGATCCGGCTGAAATTTGGTACATGGTGTTAGCATATGGTCTTTAACAACCATGCAAAAATTGGTCCACATCGGTCCATAATTATATATAGCCCCCATATAAACCGATCACCGTGGTGCAATGGTTAGCATGCCCGACTTGCATACATAAGGTCGTGGGTTCGATTCCTGCTTCGACCGAACACCAAAAGTTTTTCAGCGGTGGATTACCCACCTCAGTAATGCTGGTGACATTTCTGAGGGTTTCAAAGCTTCTCTAAGTGGTTTCACTGCAATGTGGAAAGCCGTTCGGACTCGGATATAAAAAGGAGGTCCCTTGTCATTGAGCTTAACATGGAATCGGGCAGCACTCAGTGATAAGAGAGAAGTTCACCACTGTGGTATCACAATGGACTGAATAGTCTAAGTGAGCCTGATACATCGGGCTGCCACCTAACCTAACCTAACCTAAACCGATCACCAGATTTGACCTCCGGAGCCTCTTGGAAGACCAAAATTCATCTGATTCAGTTGAAATTTGGTACGTGGTGTTTATATATGGCCTCAACCTCCCATGCAAAAATTGGTCGAAATCGGTCCATAATTATATATAGGCCCCATATAAACCGATCCCCATATTTGACCTCCAGATCCCCTTGGAAGAGCAAAATTCTTCCCATTCGGTTGAAATTTGGTACGTGATGTTAGTATATGGTATCCAACAACCATTTATTAATTGGTTCCTATTAGCCCATAATTATATATAGCTCCCATATAAACCGATCGCCAGATTTGACCTCCGGTGCCTTTTGGAGAAGCAAAATTCATCCGATCTGCTTGAAATTTGGTACGTGGTGATCGTATATGATATTTAACAACCATGCCAAAAGTGGTCTATATCAGTCCATAATCATATATAGCCCCCATATAAACCGATCCCGAGATTTGGTTTTGGAGCCTCTTGGAGGAGTAAATTTCTTCCGAGTCAGTTGAAATTTGGTACATTGTGCTAGTATATGGCCATTAACAACCATGCCTAACTAGGTCCATATCGATTTATCTGAGGGCTATCCCCAGCGATCCCCAATCACACAAAAATTGGTCCATATCAAGTTCATAATTGTATATAGCCCCCATATAAGCGACCCCCATATTTGAATTCTGGCTCCCTACGTACCGTGCAAAAGTCCATATCGAATTCGTAATTATTTGTAGACTTACATACCTTTTTGTCTAATATATACCACGTGTGGACTAACTCACAATTTAGAAAACGATTTTAGATAACACAACCCAAGTAATTCGATTGTGTATAAAGTCTTTCGTAGAAGTTTCTGCGCAATCCATGGTGGAGGGTACATAAGATTCGGCCTAGCCGAACTTACGGCCGTTTATACTTGTTTTTGTCTAATATGTACCACGTATGCACTAACTTACAATTTAGAAGACGATGTTAGGAAGTTTTAATATACCTTGCCATGGGCAAGTATTATCACAACCCACGTAATTCGATTGTGGATGATAGTCATTAGTACACGGACAAAAAAGACTGTTTTTCATATGTTTGGGTGTAAAAATTATATGTTTGGAATCCAAATTTTTTAACACAATATTTTGAAGTGCAAGCATATAATGTTCATAAACTAGCATAACATGTTTGGGGCATATGTGTTAATATGTTAGAACATATTATGTTTGAGACATAAAATGTTTGTAAATATAATATGCTTAGATGCAAACATATATTCATTTGGAAATAGCCTATAAACATATATGTGTTTAGAAAGAGAGACCTAGAGAGTATGCTGCAAGTAAAATAATGGAAGTAACCAATTGACGCCTTAAAAATATATCCACAAAAAAATCATTCAATTTTTTTACTACCAGTGTATGCCCTAAGGTGAAATATAATATGTTTGAAAAATACAAAGAATATTTTGTTTGCACCAATTCTGAAAATATATATGCTTGAAGCAAAATGTGTTTGGGGTATATGTTACAGAAGCGATTTTTGTGAGGGTGTAGAAGTTTCTACGCAATCCATTTTATTATAAATTATACTATTATGTTTTATTATAAATTATACTATTATTTAGTACAAACATTTTATTTAAATTAGTATTGGGCACAAATGATGATTATAATTTAAGCAATTCACGATACGAATTGCCAACTATTAGCAATTGGCTTTCCATAACTATTCAGCAGACGTCGCTCATCGCTAAATGCTCCAAATGCCTTGAGGGATTTTAATGTTTCAATAGCATCTGCTACACTAGGATAATTTTCATCATCGGAGGCTTTGCTATTCGCTGGAACGATATGGATAGTTTTGATATACTCATTTGGATGTTTACGGATAATTTGAATAGTTTGATGGTTTTGAGGAACGGTTGTTTCTTGATTTATTGCAGTGGGATATGGTGCTGCAAAGTTTCTTCTATAGTTCTGCTCATTGACCTGATTTGTGAAATCTGAATTCACGGGCTCATGGATTATACGAAACCTATGAAGACAAGAATCAGCTTCTACGAACTCGACCAGAATACATAGAGCTATTGACATTATGACGATACATGTGCGAACTCTGAAAAACTATATATCCCATGGAAGAGAATTTTTTAATGTTTGTTTCTTTCAATATTGCGTTTTTTTGCATACCTTTGATTTGACCATCTTGTTTGTACTAAAATCCTAACATTCCGTGTTCACTTATTTCATGTGCTTAAGTAAATCTAAATTGGTTACAGACTTGAACTTTTATATTTTCCATTGATAAATCACATCAATTCCTTAATTCCATAGTGAGCTAAGTGGACTTCCATGTTTTAAAGAAGCACCGATTTTTCTAAACTGAAGATTTCAATGCGAATTTAAATCCAAGACTAACGGCCAATCGAAAATACACAAATGGTTGATTTCCGATTTAGCATACTGTGTCATGGAGGTAGTGCTATATATCAACATTTAGAAAACTGTCGAAACATATTGGCAAGACTAATGAAACTTTACGGTCAAATTAGTTTTGACATATAATGATGCGGGTATTCAGCATTGCATATTAATTTTGTGCAACGCACCTTTCACCTCAACAAATTGAATAGACACTTGGACAGTTTACATCAACAATTATTAATAATATGTTATCTTTGAGATAACTAACTAATAATCATCACTGAAGTGTATTCATAAAGCGTTTAATTTGATATCATACCAATGAGAGATATATAAAAAATTTATTTTCAACAAATCGAATTTTCAATAGGAGACAGACGCTGTCACTAATTCGCATGTTTTCATCTAATCTATTAAGATTGAAGCGTTAAATACAATTGAAAGGTGTTTATCCGTGGTCATTGTATGTTGGTTTATTTATGGGAAAGTAAATTAAAAATTTTAGACACAATCGTTGAATCGCTTATCATAAATTTGTTAAAATTTCGTTCCGGAGGAAAGTATTTTTTCTCTGGATGTACATCTATGGTTTTCTCCTCTCAGTTATGCTGCTGACATTTCTGAGAATTTTAAAATGTATCTAACCGTATGGATGCATACCCTAAGAAAAATCGCTTCTGTAACATATACCCCAAATGGTTACTTCCACTCTTTTAATTGCAGCATACTCTTCTAGGTCTCTATTTCTAAACACATATAACATAAACTGGTATAACAACTTTGGAACATTGATGTTAATATGTTAGAGTATATTATGTTTGGCGCATTACATTTTCTTAACTATAATATCTCTGGATGCAGACATAACAGGTTGGCTGATAAGTCCCCGGTCTAACAAAGAAAAACACATTTTTTTTTGTCAAAATCGTTTTTATTATTCAACATAGTTCCCTTCAAGAGCGATACAACGATTATAACGACCTTCCAATTTTTTGATACCATTTTGGTAGTATTCCTTCGGTTTTGCCTCAAAATAGGCCACAGTTTCTTCGATCACCTCTTCATTGCAGCCAAATTTTTTCCTTGCGAGCATCCTTTAGAGGTCTGAGGACAAGAAAAAGTCGCTGGGGCCAGATGCATTTTTGCCATCGTTCTCAATGACTTGTGGCACGGTGCGTTTTCTTGGTGGAACATCACTTTTTTCTTCTTCATATGGGACGTTTTGCCGCGATTTCGACCTTCAAACGCTCCAATAACGCCATATAATAGTCACTGTTGATGGTTTTTCCCTTCTCAAGATAATCGATACAAATTATTCCATGCGCATCCCAAAAAACAGAGGCCATTACCTTGCCAGCGGACTTTTGAGTCTTTCCACGCTTCGGAGACGGTTCACCGGTCGCTGTTCACTCAGCCAACTGTCGATTGGACTCAGGAATGTAGTGATGAAGCCATGTTTAATCCATTGTCACATATCGATGGAAAAACTCGGGTTATTACGAGTTAACAGCTGCAAATACCGCTCAGAATCATCAACACATTGTTGTTTTTAGTCAAATGTGAGCTCGCGCGGCATCCATTTTGCACAGAGCTTCCGCATATCCAAATATTGATGAATGATATGACCAACACGTTCCTTTGATATCTTTAAGGCCTCTGCTATCTCGATCAACTTCATTTTACGGTCATTCAAAATCATTTTGTGGATTTTTTTGATGTTTTCGTCGGTAACCACCTCTTTCGGGCGTCCACTGCGTTCATCGTCCTCCATGCTCATTTCACCACGCTTGAATTTTGCATACCAATCAATTATTGTTGATTTCCCTGGGGCAGAGTCCGGAAACTCATTATCAAGCCAAGTTTTTGCTTCCACCGTATTTTTCCCTTCAGAAAACAGTATTTTATTAAAACACGAAATTCCTTTTTTCCATTTTTTTCACAATAACAAAAGTTGCTTCACAAAAGACGCTCTATCTCACAAACTAATTGACTTACAGACGTCAAATTTTGACACGAATCATTTGAAGGTTGGTACTATATAAAAATAATATGCATTTAATACTAGCGACATCATCTATGTGTCAGACCGGGGACTTATCAGCCAACCTGTTAAATTAATTTAAAAATTTCATATAAACATATATACAGTGCTGTTCAAAGCATTTGCAACTAGCCCTACCATTAACTTAATTTAGGTATATCTCCAATAATAATAAGTTTATTGTTTAGCTTCCACTTACAAAATAATCTTTATGGAGTGGTATTTCCAAATTCTTATTGGGTAAATGAATGGGCTCTCTAGCACACTGCAATATTTTCTTCTTTAAGGGAATTATTTTTTGTATTCTTTACCTGAAATATTTATATGGACCTATAAGAGGATAAATTAAGCGTACAAAAAGGGCACTGAAGAAATATTGTTATAAAGCAAAATGTCGATGATTTTAAAGTTCGGGTATCACAAACATGAATTCCGGAAGATTAAAAATTCCACAAATCAAGTGCGTGTCGAGTTATAAACAGAGGATGCACCAAAACTGTGCACTTACACAGTCTCACACAAGTTTACATACGGTTAAAGAATTTATATTTTCATTAAATAATCGAATTTTAAAAAATATTCATATATATCCTTTCGTTTTAGTAAATTAATTTGAAAATCAAAGTAATTATTAATTTTCAAGAAGATTTTATTGATATGGATTATAAACAACAACAAGAAACATGTTTAGTTAGGAGGTAACAAAACTCAGGGGTATGTAAACTTATGTGAGACTGTGTAGGTACAAGAAAACCTAAGGATACGCCAGAAGAGAATTATATAAACAAATGAACTATGCAACAATTCACTCAAATATCATCTAAAGAAGCCTAATATTAAATTAAACTGGGTATATATACCATAGGGATCAGATGTAAAGCTTCAGAAGTCGGAGTGCGATTATACAAAAATGTCAAAAACCACTTATTTCCAAGAAAAATAGGTTAAAGCGCCTTCAATTTTCACAAAAATACCCTAAATGGTCTGAGGAGCAGTGGTAAGTTTGACTTGCATGGGTCGGATGGTAGAAATTTAGTACGAAGTCTGAAAGGAAAATCCAAAGTTCCGTCAATCATGATGGGGACAATATTATTGTCTTTGACAAGTTATGGGCCCAATTTATAGAGTCGAGGGTATTATGCGGTCGGAAGTCTACAAAAACATTTTTTCCCATGTGATATTGCCATACGCATTCGGGGAAATATATATATATATATATATATATATATATATATATATATATATATATATATATATATATATATATATATATATATATATATATATATATATATATATATATATATATATATATATATATATATATATATATGTATATATGGGAGCTATACTAGCTATATCTAAATCTGAACCGATTTCAATAAAATTTGGCACACTTGACTATAGTAGTAATTGTTCTTCTTGTGCAAAATTTTAAGCAAATTAGGGTAAAACTCTGGCTTCTGGGGCCATATAAGTCCATATCGGGCGAAAGATATATATGGGAGCTATATCTAAATCTGAACCGATTTCTTCCAAAATCAAAAGGATTCTATTCTGAGCCAAAACACATACTTGCGCCAAATTTGAAGTCGGTTCGACTAAAACTGCGACCTACACTTTGATTACAAAAATGTGTTCACGGACAGACGGACATGACTATATCGACTCTGGAGCCCACCCTGAGCATTTTTGCCAAAGACACCATGTGTCTATCTCGTTTCCTTCACTAACTTATAATACCCTGTTCCACAGTGTGGCGCAGGGTATAAAAACGTATAAAACAAACATAAATTGTCATAAATTAGGACGGGCGGAATTTTAGATAACCACTACTATACAACAGATGACAGGAATAGCTGGACAGTTACGAATATTGTTTCTATAGACGTAAAAAGGTGAAAAATCGATTTATAAATGGTCTATCAGTTATGGACATTAGAGACCATTAATTTAATGTAAACAATTTCAAGTGGCAATTTGGACATCGGGTGTATGTGGAGATTTCTCAAGTAATTATCTCCATATACAAAATCTGGGCCGATGGGAAATTTCCGCATTTATTTATAGATCTCAAATAACTCAAAATTTCTGACAAATCTTATGAAAACTTTAGACTGGGAAAATTTTCTTAAAACAAATCGGAGATGCGTTTTTATGTAGGTGATGTATCACGAAATTGTCCGGTATGACCCATTTTCGAACTCTACATGCCAGCCAAAAATTCAGAACGTTAGGTTCTACTGCTATATTGCCTTAAAATTGTACCTTTATCAAGAGTATATATAGGGTTAAAAAAACTATAGTTTAATATGTTAAAAATGGACTATACAATTGGTCAAGTCAGCCCATATTCTAGAAAAACCTACTTTTTATATCACCGTGAAATTTCACCTATATAAATACACTTTGAATGGCCTTAAATCCAGTACTTCGTTTTTCGTTTAAAAATCCCAATCGAATCTAATTTTTCGAAATATTTCTTTAGTTACAAAGATATGAAGTGTTTTTTCAAATTTGGTTTCGCCGGAGTCGGAGACGAGCAAAATTTATACGACTCCGACTCCAGCAAAATCTTCAGACTCCGACTCCGGCTCCGACTCCACAGCCCTGGAATCATGTACCATTGAGAACTAAGGTGAGAAAGTCTCAGAACCAACCATTGTTCAACACTGACATGGAAAGATTGATCGCAACGAGAGATGATGCTTATATGCGTTAGAAGCGATTTAAGACGTCTGGACTTAGGGTTAAGTTCAAAATGTTAAGGCGCGAAGTGGTCAATAAGGTAAAGGAAGCTAAGATCCGTTATTATGATGAGAAATTTAGTAGTGCACTTAGCAACAAGCAGAAATGATACTGGCAACGACAACCAATGTGATATAGATCCGGACGAATTGAACAGACGTTTTGTTAACAATGACATACCTCTTGCAAATGTACAAGCGTTATCGCATGTTTTGTCCTCTGATTGTGAATCAGTTTTTAATTTTAAATGTATTTCAGCTCATGATACATTACGCTCGATATTGAACATCAAATCATCTGCCACAGATTGGACAATTGGACAATTTACACCCTAAATTTCTGAGGTTGATATTATATCTACTACTCCCCATTATAACACACATTTTAACCACATTCTTACTGTGTTAAAATTTCCTACTAGCTGGAAAATATCTAGGATAGTCCCTATTCCTAAATCAGGCGGTGAATTTAACGTTATGTATGAACAGATTAATGACTTTATTACCCAGAACAACTTGCTAACTGACAGGCTATCGGGATTTCGTTCAAGCCGTAGCTGTACGACTGTTCTAGTTGATGTTGCTGAGGGAATTAGGCAGAACATTGACAGGAACAGGTATTGTTTTTTACTTCTGCTGGATCATTCGAAAGCCTTTGACTCGGTATTTCATGAGATATTGTTAAGGAAATTAGGAGGTATTTTAAATTTGACAATACCGCGAACTCATAAAAAATCGCTTCTGTAACATATACTCCCAAACATATTTTGCTTCAAGCATATACATTTTTGGGTATTGCCCAAACATTTATATGTTTGATCTCTTCCAATATATAATATGTTTGAAAGCATATTGGTCTAAACAATATCTGTTTGGGTAGTCTAAGTTCCAAACATTTGGTATTTTTGCATCCAAATTCAATAATGTTGTCTTCCAAAAAACAATATGTTATTTTGTGAACATATAATATGTTTGGAAGCATTTTGCACCCAAAAATATTATATGCTTAAAAAAATTCTCCCAAACAATATTGTGCTCAAAATTTTATTTATTTATTTATATATTTACAATCATAATGAATTATGAAAATAAACAGGTAATATAGGTGCTAACAACATAGGTTTTCGACCTGAATGCTCAAAATTTTGTTTCTGCCTAATTGTATATTCCCCCACATCTTTCTCACTTCCACGAGATTTTTTAGTTCTTAGCACCTTTTTCTGTAATACAAACATTGTAGAAGAAATTATTCATTTTTTTTATTTTAATTTTACCTTTTGCCGGACGGGGATTCGAACAGCGGACCACACAGTTTGTAAGGATCAAAGAAGTAGCTGATCAATTGCCCAAGGAAAAATAAAATGTTAATTTTGTAATAACAAGCAACAACCACCAACTTAATTCAATATCGCTCCCTGTTAAATAGCGCTCCAAGCTACTAAACACATATATGTTTATAGGCTATTTCTAAATTAATATATGTTTGCATCCAAGCATATTATATTTACAAACATTTTATGTGAATAATGGACTTCAGTTGAACCCCAATGAGACAAAAAAAAAAAATAAAAATGCAATACAAAATCTATTTGAACCTGAACCATAGACCATTTAATCCTAACCAATGGCAAAAAGTTGCTCAAACAGCACAACTATAGTATCAATTATAACATTTATCGTTAAAAGTTACAAAAATTTTAATTATTTTTAAATATAAGTGACACTTAATGTTAGTTGCAATTGTTTTGAACAGGTGAAGACTCTTATTTTTAAATAATTTTATAAATTATCAAAAAGTTTTTGTCATTTGTACCCTTATTCTCTTAAATCTTTAAAATTGACATAATAAGCAACAACATTGCATTAAAAATTTGGTTTTAATATTTTTATTTTCAAAAATATGGATGCCTTGATATTTTTAAGAAGTTTTTTAAAACGATGAAGTATAAAAGGATTAACACAAGTGTACGTTTCTTTTCTTCATATTGTTGAGTATTCTAAGTATTCTAAGCTTTTTAATTTACTCTTATGTCTGTTAATAAAATTGAATTAAACTAAATTGGTTTAATGTACACCGAAAAAAGTAAACTGCTTTATAGGAAGAATGAACTACTTCATGCGAAAAATTAACTAAATTGTACTCCACATTTTGCGATTTCTCCAAAGCGTTGTTAAAACCAAGAAAATTTATTGCCCTGTTGTAATTTTTAACTGCTGTTCACGAAATTGCATCCTCTCATAGAAGAAAAAATTAACTAAAAGTAAAGAAGAAAATCATTGGCGCCAAATCATTACCATTTTAACCATGCAGTAGTTCATTCTTACTATTTTTTGGAATTATAAAAATTGATCCAGAATGACAGCCCTAGTGATATCGCAATGGACTGAGTAGTATAAGTGAGCCTGGCTATAAATCGGGCTGTCACTTCAACCTAACCTAACCTACAGAGGCTTTTTTTGAGGGTGTAATATATAGGTGTAATATTTAGTTATCGATATATTTAAGATATCATAAAATCGGCTCCACTCTTTTATTTCTTAATTTCTTGCTAAACTGCACATATCCTAAACTGTATTCAATGTCAAGTAGACTGTTGCTTTCTGTGCAATTTACAAAAAAAAAAAAAAAAAATACAAAAAAATTGGCAAGTGCTCATTCAATGTCAAGTACGACTTTATGTGCCAACTACTAATCTTGAGTAGAGAATGAATAATGCTTTTGTTAAACTATTTGTTTTATTTACACTTAATTGATGAAATGCTTTATTAACAAATAAAATTGGTGTAATGATTTCTCGTGAAACCTTTCTTATATGGCTACAGAAAAATTTACTACTTAGAGAACTAATAACAGCGGATTTTAGAGCAATCATACACATGGGACTATCAGCGATAATGTCGATACGACATTGATGATTGTATGGCATAATTGCTGATCACAGAAAGATGAGGCAAATCGACTACTGCCAGCCACCGGCAGCGGCACCACCATATGCACCACTTGAGCCACCAACTACGCCACCATTGACATTTAAAGCCCCTATAACCTTGAGAGATTTAAGTGTCTCGAGAGCATCATCGAAACCACCAGCGTCTGCTGAAGAGTAACCACCATGACCACCAGCAAAAGCACCGCCTTGTTCATGGATAACTTTGATGGTTTTAACTTGTTCGGTTGCTCGTCCGGACGAGTGACCACCGGCAGTATATCCACCAGCGGAGGCACCACCATGTTCATGAATAATTTGGATGGTTTTCACTTTTTCAGCACCGCCCGAGCTTGCACCTCCACCATATGAATATCCACCTTGCCCACCAGCAGAGTAACCTCCTGCGGATGCACTACCCTGTTCGTGGACGATTTGAATGGTTTTAACTTCTTCAGCGCCACCAGAAGAGTAGCCATCGTTGGAAGAATAACCACCAGCGGAAGCACCTGCTTGCTCGTGGATAACTTGAATGGTTTTCACTTGTTCAGCACCACCATTGCTTGCCCCGCTACCATATGAATATCCACCTTGACTTCCAGAAGAAAATCCGCCAGAAGATGCATCACCTTGTTCATGGATAACTTGAATGGTCTTAATTTCTTCAGCACCCCCAGAGGAGTATCCACCAGCAGAATATCCTTGACCTGCTTGTTGTTCATGGATTACCTTAATTGTCTTGACTTCTTGACCACCGGCAGAAGATGCATAACCGCCACCAGAATAAGCTCCATGGTTTCCACTAGCCTGTTGTTGATGAACAACTTTAATAGTTTTAACTTCTTGCACACCAGCCGTAGCACCAGCACTAGCTCCAGATCCATAAGAATAACCACCTTGGCTGTTGCCAGTTTGTTGTTGATGAATAACTTTAATAGTCTTGACTTCTTGGCTACCAGCAGCAGCACTAGCTCCAGCTCCATATGAGTAACCTCCCGAAGAATAACCTCCTTGGTTGCCTCCATTTTGTTGTTGATGGATAACTTTAATAGTCTTGACTTCTTGTCCACTGGCACCAGCACTAGCTCCAGCTCCAGCTCCATAAGAATAACCACCATGAGCACCGGATGATTGGCCACCAGATTGTTGTTGGTGTATTACTTTAATGGTCTTAACTTCTTGAGCTCCACCATGGGACCCACCGCTATAACCGCTGGGTTCTTGTTGATGAACAACCTTAATAGTCTTAACTTCCAGGGCACTTCCAGCACCAGAGCTGCTATAACCACCTTGAGTGGAGCCTTGTTCATGAATTACCTTGACCGTATGAACGGCTCCACCAGTGGCTGCATCAGCTGCATATCCTCCACCATGACCGTGGTTACCGCCGTAGCTACTACCTCCTCCGGAACTACCACCCAGGAAACCGGCTGAGCCTCTGGCTACCAAAACTGCCAAAATACAAATGAACACCTGTAATTTTTAAGAAAATAATACAGAATTAGTATCCTTTGGAATTCCAAAGATTCCCAGCAAAAAAAGCGTCCCCAAAAAAGTAATGAAAATGTTCTTTTTGGATCCGGAAGTGGTGCAAAATTGACGCAGAAGCGATGAATTTAACATGGGGTTGTCATAGGACGGAAGTTCTCCATTTCAACAGCCGTTGCACTGAATTTGCATCACTTCTTTAGGTGTGATCCCAATTCAATGTTTTGGATGTAACTTAAAAAATTCTGTGATATTTTGTCAAATAAATAATTTTTATATTTTTTTATAATTTTTAATGGATTCTAACGCTCGTCGGAAAAGTTTGACCTGAAATATTTTCAAAAATTCACAATTTTTTCAGATTGGATTTAACATTTTTTCCACAAAATTTAAATGATTTGTACCATTTTATGAATTCTTACTCTGTTTTTAACCTATTTGTAACAAAAATGTTTAAATTACCCATTTAAAGTATGAAAAAACCAAGTTATAAAAAATTGAATTAAAAGAACTTCCTGGGTAGTCAAAATAAAGAACATCATTGGGACTGCATCTTCTGGAAGTGCTTTTAAAGTTGTGCCTTTGGAAGAACTTCCAAATTTTTTTGCTGGGTTATCCATTTAGCAGCCTACCTTCATTTTTGGAATCTTTTTGCTATGTTCACTAGAAGATTCGAGATATGTCCTATTAGATTGTGGTATTCAAATGAAATATGACTACTGATATTATTTCATGTCATGCATATTCATTTTATATGAAAGAAAACAATTGCATTTTATCTCTCCTCCGCAAAGGAAACGCATAATTGCTGGGGCAAATTACATATCAACAATGGGCGGAAGATGAAAAACGCTTCACTCCAAACAATCGACTCTACATTTGAAGTTCGTGCCAGAGTAGATCAACTATTAAAGATGAATATGATCACCCGAAGGTAAAAGTAATTAGAGTTTGTTGCTTAACCCAAATACAGATATGGATGAAGATAGGCCATTTTGTCTAGCCACGAGACTGTAACTTGCTGTCCATACACATTGAGTTTCGAGTGGACTATGAAGTGGACAACGAATATTATGGTCATCCATCTCCTTTAGTATAGAGCCAGCCAGCCGAATCAATGTTACTGACATATTTACCCCAAACTGTTCGTAACGATAGCACTTCATCTGATTAATTTGGGCAATTTAATTATAATGTTTGTGGCTTTGTTTGATGGAATCACTTTCATTTTGTATTTCTTCTTTTATTTTGGCATTACCATATTGAGTCACATTTATGGTATTCTGCTATAAAATATCTTTTCATTGGGTCATATGGTCTTCTCCAAAACAATATGAAACTAGTTGATACTTGTCATCTTAACTCTTTAATATATTCGACTTTATTTTTATACAAGCTCGTTAATATTCAATACAAAGTCGATTCTGATTTAAAAATTTCCCTTTCAACAGATGTCTCTAAAAATGTGTGATGTTATTGTGATTTATGATATTGGTTGATGGAATGGGTTCATTGGCATTTTAGTAATCTATTAGACATGCATTTTACGAAATACCAACTAATACCAATAATATTTATTATAAAAACCAATATTAAAAAAAAGGTGTCATAGAGTGTTGTTTATTAGCATGACGCTTTTCTGGTCAAAGAGTCACAGTATACACTGGCTTCAGGTGGACACAGCTTAAAAAATTCTAACGAATTTATTAAACTATTTTCAAGGATGTTTTCCAAGGAATATCTTATAAGAAGTAACTACCTTTTGAATTATCAGGGCAACCAATAATATTGCTATCGGTATTTATTTTTAATAATTTTATTGTTTAATAATATAAAGGCATAAATAATACAAATTTAGACATACAAATTTTTGTAAGTATCCGATTTTGTTGTTCCCTTCAAATCGTAATGCCGCTGGCTCTGCGCCGGTGTGTATGCGAAAATAATCGAAAAGCTCCTTTCCTCCTGTAGCTACCGCCAAGATCTTGTTCAATGAGTTTCCACGTAGACCCCAATGGTTTTTGATGGGTAACGTCCAGACGTCCCGAAACGGCTACCATTGCACATATGCTGACGAAACATAGATCACCTGGTACGCATCTGAGATCAAGGAGTAGTCGAAACAATGAACTTACATATTTTTATTTCGTTTTGGCGATGGATGGATTAGCAGTATTCAGGTTTTATTCGTATGTACGAGTATATAGTATGTACGAGTATATAACTAAAAATTTTCAAAATATTATCTATTTATTGACATTTAATATTCCACTTACTATTTTACTCACATTGAAGTATTGAAGTTGATATGGTTGCAGCAACAATCAGTTTTTAAATCTGTTAACACAACCGAATTATCTGCTGTACAGACTTTCTGTTAGTGTTGCTGACAATGAAATTTGTTTTTAATGAATTGAGTTACAACAACCAATATTTGGTTAGTAATAGCATTTGATTGCATTGATATTTTATTGGTTATATCAACCACCAAACGAAAGAAATAGCAAACATATGATCCACACAACTAAAAATAATGTATCTCAACTATCTTTCTGTTATCTTGCTCGAATTCCAACCAACTATTTCTCTGGGTGTAGTATAACATTGTTGGGACATTACATTTTCCGAAATATATTAATTTAAAAAATTCGTATAAACATATATATGTTTAGAAATTCCAGAGAGAGAGCGAGAGAGAGAATAAGAAACGATCGGAGAGAAAACCATATTTATTATTTCTTTGTATATAATTTATTCTGTTGGTTAAGCTACACTTGTAGTTTAGTCCAGGGCTGTGGAGTCGAGTCAATTTTGCTCAACTCCGGCTCCGACTCCGACTCCAGCATTTCTTATTAGCCTCGACTCCGACTCCGGAGTCGACTCCGGGTGGTGTACCTAAATCTCATTTTAACAGTATTCCAATTGTAATTTTAAGGTGTAGTGTTTCAAAAATAGACCGATATAAGTATTCTATACACATATGGATGTGTTTATATGTCCTAAAGAACACTAATTTTAAATTTTGATACGACTCGACACAAATCTCAGCATTTCAGGGATGTAAAGAACTCCACAATATGTTTTTATAAAAACAAAAATTTCCAAAAAATAATTAGGCTTCCAGAAGTTTAAGAGGTAAAATCCTGGTATTAACCCTTTCACTACCGAAATAAACCTAATGTTAAAAACTTTAATTTTTCTTCTGTTTCTACTTGTACATGCTGTAGAACAAAAATTGTCATTTTAAGAACCTACCTCAATTACTTCAAGAGCTATATGAGCTTATTCTGAAAAGTTGATTCTTGAATTGTGACCAAATGATCTTACAAAAATAAGCGCTATGTGCACGCACAGAAAAACCATGTTTGGACATGGTTGCCGCATGCATTTAATGCTTATCTAGAGCATGTAATTGCCGCGAAAACCATATATTTTGTCTTTGTAAAAATAGTTTTCGAGCGGAGAAAAATGTATGGTGGCAATAAGCATTTGAATGGTTCTCAATTATCGCAAACATGTTCTATCATTTGAATGATAGAATTTGAGACCATTAAATGGTCGGGAAAATCATGTACCTGACCATTCAATTTTTTTATTTTTTTGCAGGGAAAAAGTATTTTTATAGGTTACGTATAGACATGTCTAAAACCATTACATGGCCATAAAGACCATGTACATTGTTTTCGTGACCATTTACTTTTTTAATTTTTTTGTAGCGAAAAGAATTTTATAAAAACATTGACAGGTATACACGATTTTCATTTTGCGCATCAGTCGTGTGTTAATTGTTTCTTGGAATGGACGGAGAGTAGGGAATTACTGTGTTTTGGGTTAATTTAGTTATTCAGAAGTGGCACGTGGTTTTATGTGAACACAAAAAAGGAAAGTGTAATTGAAAAAATGTACCTGTTTTTTGTTCTGCATTTTGATAGGTGGTATAATTTATGGAATAATTACTTATTGTTGAAATTGAAAAAAAGAGTATGTAAAAATATGTGATGTTTGCTTGAACGGCATTATAAATACAAATAAACAATGAACTAGTTTATAAATAAATAACAACAAATAAATAAAGTTAATTTTGTGTTTTCTTTTCTCAAGTGGCGTCCTTTTTTCGACAATGAAAAACATTTTTTCATAAAGATCAAAACATTTTAGGTTGTGACCATGTTCTTTTAACCAGAAGAAAAGCATTTTTAATGAATACCATAACATTTTATGGTATTCATTACATCCAAAACATTGAATTCGGATCACACTTCACTTCTTTACGTAATGCAAATTCAGTACAACGGCTCCTGAAAGGGAGGACTTCCATCCTATGACAAGCCCATGTTAAATTCATCGCTTCTGCGTCAATTTTGCACCACTTCCGGATCCAAAAAGAACATTTTCATTACTTTTTTGGCGACGCTTTTTTTGCTGGGATGTTATAAAAAATTTAATGAAAAATGCTTCTTTGGCTCGGAATCAACACATAAAATTATTGGAACCGGCCATGCTTTTTTTCAGATTCAATCACAAAATTAATTGATCCAATTAAATTTTTAATTGAATTGTCTTCAATCACAAAAATAATAGTGTCAATCACAGTTTTAATTGGGCATCAAAAAAAATACTTGATTAAAAAATTAATTGATTTTATTAGCAAATTTCAATTAATTTTTTAATTGATTCAATTAAATTTTTAATTGATGTTGATTGCAAAATTCAATTAATTTGTTAATTAAAAACGAAACTATTTGTAATCGCTATACTATATTTCAATCACTTTCTATAACTATTTATTAATCCTTTTTAGTTTGATTCAAAAATTTATAGTTTCAAAAAAATTTCAATTTAATTTAAAAAATGTATCCATAATTTTTAACTGTCTTATTCTTCCGAGTTTGATTAAAAAGTTAATTGTATCAATTAATTTTTTAATTGAACATTTTAAAAATTTCAATCATGGACTTAATTGACTTATTGTTTATAGTTTGATTAAAAGATTAATATTATCAATTAATTTTTTAATTGAAAAAGTTTTCAACTTTAATCATCTTTTTAATTGGGAATATTTTTTGATGATATTATTTCATTTATTTATTATTTTAGGAAAGTAATAGTAATTGAATCAATTAAGTTTCTCATATTTCCAATTACATATGTAATTAAATATTTTTTTTTATATAATTAGAATTTTAACATAGATTATTAGTATTTTAATTAAAAACATTAAAAAAGTAATTTTAATGTAAGACGGTTTTATAAAAGAAATATGTGTTTTAGAATAAAAAGGTGTTTTATTGATGATAAAATAACAAATTTGGAAGAAAAATATTTTTTTATGTGATAAAAGTTTTGTAATAAACGAACAACGTTTGCGACACCTGTTTCCAAAGTTTTTATTTTTGTGCGTCTACTAAATTTCAATATTGGCAATAATGAACCCAGTAGCATGATTGTGTTAGACCATTATCCTAATTGAGAATATGCATATTTCATATAATTTCTAACTAGGGATATATAGAGTAAATCAATAATCGATTTCTCGACTTTTTATGTTAAGTATAAAATTTTTAACATGTACAATGATTTAATTATTCTTTATTTCACACTTCCCCAATTAAAACTCCTATAAATTCATAGAAATTGAAAACACAAATCAAATAAGAAGTTTTATTCTTATTGGTAATAAAATTATGTTAATAAAAATTAATTAATTAAATTGATATGGTGATATATATGGTGAATTTTACCTCGTACTATTAACAATGCAGTGTTGATGTTTGGTATAGGAAATTTAATATGAGTTACTGGCACCCATTTGAGTTTGTAATTAAATAAATTTTATGAAAATTGGCAAATTGGCTACTGTTGTCCAATGATCACAACATCAATTCAAATTTAATGGCGATTCAATGTCAAACCTGAAAACCACATTAGATTTTATTTTGATTTTGTCGTTTTGAATAGTCGTTTTACATAAGTAACTTAAATTTTGGATTGTCTACAGATATCTGATATTAATGACTCTATCAATAGATGGTCGTAACCAAAGTAATCGTATCACTTTTTCAGATATGCAAGGGAGCTTTGATTTCTATTGTTTTTGTGCGTTGGTCAACAATGTAAGCAAACAAACAAAATTTAAATTTAAGTAAACCGGTCTCCAGACATGCATATGGATGGTCCAAGTCAATGTCTGCAGATTTAAATTATTTCATACATCTATGGAAATCTCTTCGAACGCCTCGGATGAAGGGATTACATGTTTGTGCATCACACTGACATTTGAAGGTTTATGGTATAAAAACCTGTCGCTATTTGCATATTGGTTTCTTGGTGAAAAAGCCTTTTAGTTTTAAGCGAGTTCTCGGAGACTTGACCGTAGTGTGTCCATAAAATCAAGTTCTACAAAGTTATTACAACTAAACTGTGTGTGCAAGCCCATCTTTTAAAGCAATGAGAATGGCTTTCTTCGTAATTTGGAAGTCACACTCTCTGAATGATTATGGTCGTTGTGATGACAATTTAAAGGGAATTCTCTTTTATATTTAAAAGAATTGAGATTGTACTTACTTTCGTACTTTTCACGAACATATCTGCATCAGCCATTTTAATACTGCGTCTTTTTTACTAGGTTTGCACAACATATTCTTGATTATTGCTTTTTAGAACATTTGACGCTTGCAGTGTTGCCGGGCACATGATGCTTGAATGTGTTGCGCAGTTCATGCGGCGTTTCTCAAAAGGCCCTATATTATAGGCAAATGACCCATTTGCAATAAAGTTCAATTGAACCACTTTTAGGTATAGACAGAAAAAAAGTAAACTACATTATGGGAAAAAAGAACTATCTCGTGCGAAAATTGAACTAAATTGTGTTCCAAATTTTGAGATTCATTAACTTAACGAAAATTTTCCGACGTATTTGGATTTTTAATTAGCATTTACGAAATGCATCTATCTCGAACAGATCAGATCAAAAATCAAATAAAACGTAATACGTCTATAATTACAAAACAAATAATTTTATAGCCAAAATTGGCCAAGGTTAGGTTAGGTTAAAGTGGCAGCCCGATTAAGATTCAGGCTCACTTAGACTATTCAGTCCATTGTGATACCACATTAACTAAAATTACCTATTACATATGGGCACCGCTGAACCTCCTCGATTATTTTTCTTCGCTGAACCAACCAGATTGTTCCAAAAACATTAGCAGACTGCTTAAGTTAACGTTTTCCAGATCCGCCAGTAATCTGAAGCTATATGCTCCTAAAAGTTGCTTGCGCTTTAAACAAAATGCAGGACACTCACACAAGAGGTGTTTAATTGATTATTTTTCCTCCGCATCATGACAGCTCATACAATAGTCATTATACTTCGCGCCAATAGTTTTTGCAAAATCGCCTATCAGGCAGCGACCCGTTATAGCAGATATCAGGAGTGATATCTGATGTCTCGAGAACATTAGCATATGTAGTGTGCGGTTTAAGTTGAAATGGGGCCATATTTGCTTGGTGTCGTTACAACCCTTGCAACATAAACTTCATAGAATCACGCGGACCAAGTCGGAAAGACAATCAACAGCAACAAAAATATCAACAACCCCAGGTATACCAGCAACTGAGTGTAAAAAATGTTCCACAATCAAAAACTTATACGGAAGTTCTGAGCATGAATAATCCACGAACGGTAAATTCAGATAATAATACTGTTTTAAATGAAATTTTGAAAAATATGGAAAAAATAAGTAGACGTTTGGATTCTCAAGCAGCTCTCAATGAAAAGTTAATAGAAAAAATTAATGCTATAGCGATAAACTCACAAAATTCTATAAATCAGTAATGGCTACTTTAAGAATAGCGACATGGAATTGTAATGGTGTGTTAAGCCGAGTCAATGAAATACAATACTTTCTTTATGATCACAAAATCGACATATTGCTTATTTCGGAAAGTCATCTGACAAAGAACTCAATAGTCAGAATTAAAGGTTATAGTGTCTATAATGCGTTTCATCCATCACAAAGACCACGGGGAGGTGCCTCAATAATTATAAAAGCCAATATTGATCACCAAGAAGAACAAAAAGTTGAAAATGAAATGTTCCAAATAGCTTGCGTTTCAGTACAATTAAAAAAATATAAGGACTTCAAAATAGGTGCCATATATTGTCCACCAAGATATAACATTAAAATGGATCGATACGTAGACGTTTTCAAATCAATGGGAAACCACTTCATATTGGGAGGCGATTATAATGCTAAAAACAAATTATGGGGCTCTAGATTAACAACGCCAAAGGGACAACAGCTATACAAAGCATGTAGATTTTTAAAATGTGAGATATACACAGGTAATGAACCTACATATTGGCCATCGAATCAGGAATTAATTCCAGACCTAATCGACTTTTTTGTCACTAAGAATATTCCCAAAAACTATATTTTTGTAGAAAACACAACAGACCTATCCTCTTCGGATCACTCTGCAGTAATAATAACTGTGAGCGATAACGTTATAGAAAAAGAAATTCCTACATTGTTAACCAATAATGGTACAAACTGGCAATTCTTTCAATATCTTCTGGCTGAAAAACTAGAACTAAATACCCAACTTAGAACAGTGGAGCAAATTGATGAAGAATTAACAAAACTAATTGAAGCAATTCAAACATCAGCATGGGAAAGTTCACCTTCCACTTCTACATTCTACCAAAACCGAACATATACGAATGATATTAGAGAGCTATTAACCAAAAAAAGAAAGGCCAGAAAAAAATGGCAACGGGAGAGAACTCCAGAAAATAAAAAACTTTAAACAGGCTTGTTAATGAATTAAAACAATTGACAAATAGGTCCAAAAATAATGCCATGTCTATGTATTTAGGCAATCTAACTTCAACTAAAGAGACAAATTATAGCCTTTGGAAAGCAACACGACAACTTAATCAGGCACCTCCAAAAATACCACCAATTAAAAATGCTGACGGCACATGGGTTCGAAAAACCGAAGAAAAAGCTGATTTATTTGCAAATCATTTCTCAAATATATTCAAACCTTTGGATAGTAGATCAAACAACGAAGATATTCGCTTTATAGAAAAAATAGACAATGTTGCTATAAAACCAGCTACTCTTAAAGAAATTGAATTAATTATTTCAAAGGATTTAAGTGCCAAAAAAGCTCCAGGGTACGACTTGCTTACCGGAAAAATCTTTAAAAAACTGCCTCATGTAGCCTTAAAAAAATGCTCTTTATAATAAATGCATGTTTTCGACTTAGGCACGTTCCGCTTGAATGGAAAGTAGCCGAAATCATTGTTATCCACAAACCTGGTAAACCTGAAAATGAATTAACTTCTTATCGGCCGATATCCCTGCTTCTAGTTATGTCAAAAATATTTGAAAAACTTCTACTAAAAAGACTACGACCCATACTAAGTAGTAGACTATTGATCCCAGATCATCAATTTGGATTCAGAAACAACCACTCTACCATACAACAAGTACATCGCATAGTCGATGTAGCAGAAAGAGCATTAGAAAATAAATCAATTTGCTCCGCTGTGTTCCTGGATGTAGGGCAAGCGTTTGATAAAGTTTGGCATCAAGGGCTCTTGGTTAAACTACAAAAAGATCTCCCAAAAGAATTTTATGAAATTCTGAAATCATACCTACGCGACAGATTCTTCAGAGTAAAGATAGAAGGAAAATACTCAAAACTTTATCCTATAAAAGCTGGTGTACCCCAAGGGAGTGTACTTGGACCAATATTGTATCTATTATATACAAGAGATATACCAAATGACCACGATGCAGTAATTGCAACCTTTGCCGATGATACAGCCGTCCTTACCACAGCAAATAGCGAAGTAGAAGCCACAACTAAGTTACAAGGTATTTTATCAAGCATCCTACTTTGGATAAATAAGTGGAGAATGCACTTAAATGAAAATAAATCAGTACATATGGTATTTACAAACAAAAAAATTCATCATACGCCACTGTATTTGAATGGCACAATAGTACCTTATGCAAACACAGCAAAATATCTGGGTATGACCCTTGACGCCAAATTAAAATGGAAAGAACATGTAAAGAAAAAGAATAAGGAAATTAAAATAAAATTCTCCGATATTTATTGGATGTTAGTGGACCACAGAATATCTATTCAAAATAAAATGTTATTATACAACCAGATAATTAAACCAATATGGACCTACGGAATTCAGCTGTGGGGCTGTGCAGCTAAAGAAGAACTGGAAAAAATTCAAAAAACCCAAAATCAAATACTTCGTACCATTACTCACGCACCTTGGTACATACGCAACCAGGACCTCCACCGTGACCTGGGGATCAGAACCATCAAGGAAGAAATAACTCACAACGCGCTGAAACATGTAGAAAAATTGGTATTGCATGACAACTTGGACTTAAATAATATAGTCCGAAATTTTCAAAAAAACAGAAGACTGCAAAGAACTGTTCCCATGGATTTAGTTATTGCAAATATATAATAAAACCCAAAATTTGAGCATAGTAATTGTACTGTACTCTTCAAATATATCTACTAGTTTAAAAAATTTCTAGTATAAGATTATTACGTTATGCTAGCAAAAAATTACTAGATGAGTAAGACTCAGTTGTAATAAATTGTGAATAAAAAAAAAAAAAAAAAAAAAAAAAAAATTCTCCCATCGAACATTTGCCATCATAACAGCCTTCTCACGCAGTATGAGCTTTCAGGTAGCTAGGGGCATACCAACAAATTCTAGTTCCCCAGGAATATGTAAGGTAGTCTTGCCAACTCATCCGCTTCGCAGTTCCCCGGTATGTTCCTATGGCCAGGCACCCATATTAGGTGAATATTGTACTGCTCAGCCATCTCATTGAGAGATTTGCGGCCGTTTTCGAGTTGAGGAACACAGAGTCCAAGGATTTTATTGCAGGTTGACTGTCTGAGTATATATTAATGCCCACATTTTTTTGGAACATTACTTCTCAGCCAATTCGCCACCTCTCTTATTGCTAATATTTCAGCCTGAAAAACACTACAGTGATTAGGTAATCTTTTCGCTATTTGAAGTTCCAAATCATTAGAATATACTCCGAAACCCACTTGTCCATTCAATTTGGAGCCATCAGTGTAGAAATCTATATATTCTTTATTCCCCGGGGTCTGTGTGCACCACGCCTCACTGTTGGGGATTAGTGTCTCAAACTTTTTGTCGAAAAGTGGACTCGCCAAAGTGTAATCCACTACGTTAGGCACATCTGGCATTGTTTTGAGGACAGAACTGTGACCGTAACCTTTTTTCGACCACAGCGATAGTTCGCGCAACCGCACAGCCGTTGTTGCAGCTGACTGTTTGGCCAAAATGTCTAAAGGCAATAGATGCAGCATGACATTAAGGGAATTTGTTCCTGTCTTGCTGAATGCGCCTGAAATACACAAACACGCCATACGCTGAACTTTATCTAAACCAGTCGGTTTCTGAAGTGCCGGCCACCAGACTACAACACCATATAGCATTATAGGTCTAACCACTGCCGTGTATAGCCAATGCACAATTTTTGGTTTTAGTCCCCACTTTTTTCCTATTGCCTTTTTGCACGAGTACAAAGCTACAGTTGCCTTCCTCGCCCTTTCTTCAATATTAAGCTTAAAGTTCAGCTTCCTGTCCAAAATAACGCCAAGGTATTTTGCACAATCACCAAAGGGAATTTCAATACCCCCTAAGGAAATAGGCCTAACCGTGGGAGTTTTGCGATCTTTGCAGTACATGACTAATTCCGTCTTTGCAGGATTTACCCCAAGACCATTGTCTTTCGCCCATTTCTCAGTCATCCGGAGGGCCCTCTGAATAATATCTCTGATTGTGGATGGGAATTTTCCCCTGACTGCCAGAGCTACATCATCTGCGTATGCCACCACTTTTATCCTTTCTTTTTCTAGAGTAACCAGAAGGCTATTTAAAGCAACATTCCAAAGAAGAGGTGATAGAACTCCTCCTTGGGGAGTGCCTCTGTTCACATACTTTTGTATGTTTGCTTGTCCTAGTGTGGCTGAAATACGTCTCTTCATTAGCAGTTCGTCTAACAGCCTGAGTATACATGGATCAACATTCAGAGTTGTCAGTCCATTTAATATCGAGCTCGGATGGACATTATTGAACGCCCCTTCGATGTCTAGAAACGCCACGATTGTGTATTCTTTGACAGATAGTGAGCTTTCAATAAAGCTGACTAGTTCATGTAGTGCGGTCTCAGTAGACCTGCCCTTCGAGTATGCATGCTGTCGTTTCGAGAACAAACTTGAATCGATGCTAGTTCTAAGATAAATATCTATCATCCTCTCCAGAGTCTTAAGTAGGAAAGAGGATAAGCTGATTGGTCGGAAATCCTTCGCCCTCGAGTGAGAGGCATTTCCCGCTTTAGGTATGAAGACGACTTTTGTTTCCCTCCACTTTCCTGGGATATATGATAAGTTGATACATCCTTTATATATCACCGACAACCAGGGGATAATTTTGTCAGTTACAGCTTGTAACTCCGCCGGAGTAATTCCATCAGGTCCAGGGGATTTGAATGGTCCAAAGCTATTTAGCGCCCATCTTATTCTAGTTTCCGATACAATTTCCTCGACAGGAAACGACCGCTGAGCAACTGTGGCACCGCCAGTACATGGTTCAACCGTCTGATTTCCAGGAAAATGTGTGTCCAATAGTACCTCCAGCGTCTCCTCACTGGACGTTGTCCAATTGCCCTCCGATGTTTTAATGAAACCTGGAGCGGAGTTGGTGGATGCTAGAACCTTCCGTAGTCTGGAAGCCTCGGACGTATTCTCAATACTGCTGCAGTAAGCATTCCAAGAGTTATGCTGAGCCTTTCTCAGTTCTCGCTTGTATCCTCTCAGAATCTTCTTGTAAGCGTCCCAGTCCTCAGAAGCTCTGGTGGACTTTGCCTTGTTAAAGAGCTTCCTGCAGGATTTCCTCATATTACTTAATTCCGTAGACCACCATGGTGGTCGATGTTTCCCCCTTGGCTTTCCTCTAGGGCATGCAGCTTTCAGTGAGATGTTGAAGGCCTTAGTAATCCGCTCCACTGCGTATTCGATATCTTGCACATTTCTCATATTTGTCTCTGTTATTTCCGGTATCATCATATTGAACGATTCCCTATACCTATTCCAGTCAGCTTTCCTAACATTTGGCGGAAATATGATCTTGGTGATATGAACATCAAATTTGAAACTGATGTAGCGATGATCTGAGAAGCTGTGTTCACTTAAAACCTGCCACTCAGATATCATTTCATTCAGTTCTTGCGAGGCCAAGGTGATGTCCAAAACCTCTTGCCTGTTTTTAGTGACAAAGGTTGGGACATCTCCCTTGTTGCAAACTACCAGATTAGTACGCAAAATAAACTCTATTAGCGACTCTCCCCTTGCATTAGTATCACTACTTCCCCATATACTATGATGTGCATTCGCATCGCATCCCATAATGAGTTTCGTCTTTGTTTTCCGTGACTCCTCCACTAAGGTCTTAACGGCATATGGAGGCATCTCCCTGTCATGTCCCATATAGACCGAAGATACCCAATATTTGCATTTGGCTATTTCTAAATTGGCAACGACAGTGTCTGCATTGCACATTGAAGGAAGCAGAAACAAGTTAAGCTCGTTTTTAGCAATTATACAGGCTCGAATTACATCATTACCAGTATACTGCAATAGTTTGAACCCCGGAGTACTTAATTCACATATTTTGTTTCTATAAACATATGGTTCTTGAATAAGAACTATGTCTATGTCCCCTTTCATCAGGAGAACTTTTAAGGCAGCACATGCAGCCTTACAATGATGAAGATTTATCTGGAGGATCCGTAGGACCATCGAGATTTTCAACAACCGTCACATCAGCCGCTTCAATCGAGTCATCAAGAATGTCCTCTTCAGAGATATCGGTGACTCTCGCAATAACCATAGGTTCAACTTTGGTGAGTTCTGAGGCAGTAGAAGCCTCCTCACGCATACGGTATCTATCCATGTCTTCAACTTTGGTATCTCCCTCGACTTCGCAAGAGGATCCGCTTACTTCTGATTCAGACAGAGGCTTGTCCATTTCTGAATCCTTTAGCTGATCGTTTTTATACACCTTCATTTGGATATAATGAAAGCCATAACATACACGGCCCTGGGACTTTGCTAGATGTGGCAAAGACTGAGTGTTCAATATAAACACTGCATGCCGTCTTGGCCCATCCACTTCATCCAAACGGCCAACCTTCCAATCAGCTGTTGGAAGATCTGGATTGCATTGTTTCAGTCTATTTAAAATAGATTCAGGGTCAGGAGGGTTTGCAGGTATCCACGCATGTGCTCTTGGTCTAGCCGGTATGTCTTTCTTCTCGACTAACTCTAAGGCAGCTCCTTCCCAAACTTCACCAATTAGTACCAGAGCAGCTTTAAAACAATCTATAGACCTCTGGTCCTCAAATGCGACTAGCTTAAATCGTCCTTGATACCAACCAGCCTCTTGGTGTCGAGGATCTGGGCCGGGAAACTTTTCCAGCACCTGTGAGTAGACGCCAGACAAAGCATTCTCAATTTCCCCCCATTTTTGCTTTGGAACCATACCGTCCAATGCTCCTTTATTTATGATAGCCATCACAAGGCTGTCTTTAGCAACTGAGGCAAACGATCGTTGATCCCTTTTGGAGGATGGCAGCTCATCCGGTGATCGTTCCCTTTTTCCAGCCTCAAGAATTCCTTGAGCCCATTTTAAGGAATCGCTTTGTTTAGCCGACAACGTGCTTGGGTCGACTGATCCTAATTTCTTTAGGATAAACAAAGCATTTCTGCGTTCTTTGAATCTCTTTCGTGAGGGATTACCTCCTTTTGATGCCGTTACCTTGGAAAAGGTCCGACTTGTCAAATTGTCGCCACCTGTCGACCCGTCTACAGGTCGACTAATTGGGCCTAACTCTTGGTCATTGCCCAAATCTATAACTCCAGTCGATACTCGTCCACTGGGCCCTGAAGTTAGCAACCCAGTGGATGTCTTTGAATTTCTCTGCATGGTGGCCTAATATCCCACCACACTTGAAATTCGTAGTAGGTACTTATTACGATGATTTTATCCGCTATTAAAAAAACACGTCCGTTCCGTTCGACGGTTGAATAAGATTCTCGAATTTAGTTAATCTTTATGCTTCATTTGAGTATATTTTTTTCCTCGGTTTTAGTTAGTTTAACTAACGTACACAAAAAATTATTAGAGTAAAGGAAACTTTCTCCAAACATAATAATTCCATGAACTAAAATATAGTTAAATTGGCTTTAGTGAAATAGAGAGTTCACTTTTTTTGAGTGTATCACAGGACTAATACCAGTGCTCCAGTTTATCACATTTTTTTTAATTTTGATATAATATATTGATTTCTATACTCTCTTGATATTAAAATCTAATTGGATCTACACTTCTACTAAAATACAACAATCATAATTATCTATTGTTCAACATATTCGAAAAACTTGTCCTTTCTGGTGCGATTCGGAGCTTAAAATGAAAAAGGGTTCCTAAGAGTTTTCCCAGACTGGCTCATGAGGAGCTATGGGGAAGACCTACTAAGTTGTTCCAGGACGTGTCCTTTGGAATGAGTTCAAGCCCTGTCCTATCGTGTAAATTTACACCGCCAATGACAAATCCATGTCAAAGTGACCGGTCCCTTCCATACGTTTGGACCAGAACTGGGACTGGTCCACACACACCAGGTACTAGTCCTGTACCGATCCTGGGGTTGATCCATTTCCCGTAGGGTTGCTCTCTTTTGATTCTCTGGCTGTGTTATGTTGATATCTTTCGTCAACCCTCCCGGTTTCCATCTCTATTTCTTTCTCTAGTCTCTCTCTCTCTCTCTCTCTATCGCTCTCTGAATAAAATATCACAACATATATATGTTTACTCGAAATTTGTAAATTTATACATGTTTACAATCACACATATTATTTTTATGAAACATTCATGCCCCAAACATAATATATTCTAACATATTAACATATGTGTCCCAAACATTTAGTGAACATTACATGTTTGTACTTAAATATATTGTGTTTAAAAATTGTGCCCGAAACACATTTTGTTTATATATGAAAAACATATTTTTCTAACAGTGCAACAATTAATTAATATTACTTTTATTTCTACCTTGACCCATTTCAACTTGGTAATAATTTGATCATGGCTAATGAGACAAACAATCTGAATTCATGCTCTAAATCAAGAGAAGATAAAAAACGAAACTTCAGTTTCCAAAGACCGGTCTGCAAATGGCAATTTCTGTGGTTTACTATCTACGATATTCAAAAAAGTGATTTGGTTTCTTTTCAATTTATTCATGGTTTGAAGAGCCCTTTGTTATTAAGTTTCTATCAAAGAAAACAAATGCGAAGAAATACAGGAGAACTTAAAAACAGTTATGTTAAATACCGATTAGTCGAGCATTTGACAAATGAATGGACATTTTTGAATCTTTATTCGATATGAGATGAAGATGTCTGCATTATAGACAACTACATTAGCTGGTTACAATCTAGTATAGAGTACTAATCACGTGGAACTTATTTTTTCAGATTGACCAACCCAATAAATCGGTTCAATGATAAGAAAAATAAAATTGTCCTCATATAAAATGTTATTATATTGATAAAAAGAATGTTGTTTCCATTAAAAGACAATGGTCACGATGTAAAATGTTATGGTATTCGTCAAAAATGTTTTTCTTCCAGTTAATAGAACATGGACACAACCTAAAATGTTTCGATCTTTACACTGTTAGAAAAATATGTTTTTCATATGTTCCGATATAAACAAAATATGTTTCGGGCACAATTTTTAAACACAATATATTTAAGTGCAAACATGTAATGCTCCTAAACTAACACTAAATGTTTGGGACACATACGTTAATATGTTAGAATATATTATGTTTGGGGCATGGATGTTTCATAAAAATAAAATGTGTGAATGTAAATATATATAAACTTACAAATTTCGAGTAAACATATATATGTTATGATATTTTATTCAGAGAGCGACAGAGAGAGAGAGTATAGAGAAAGAAATAGAGATGGAAACACGGAGGGTTGACGAAATATATCAACAAAACACAGCGAGAGAATCAAAAGAGAACAATTTCTGTGAAAACGCTTGTATGTTGTTTCGGAAAAATGTTTAATGATAAGGTCAAAAATTTGATTTGCTTAAGTCTAAATATTATTTAAATTGAATATTAGAATGAATATACGGAGTAAAGGGAATAGACATTCGGAACCAAGAGAATAGACATTTGAAACAAAAAAAAAAAACAGCATGTGTTTTCGCCTTGTTTATCATTTTGGCATTATGGGCACAATTTTTTCTTGGTTCGTTAAAAGAAATCGGAATGTACGACGAGTAAGTCAAAATATTCAGGCAAAGGAAATTAAAAAAAAACGGTGGAAAATATACAAAAATTACAAAGGGATCTTCATAAAAATATCGAAGGGGCACTATACTCTTTTTAGAATTGGGACAGTAAAATGGAAAAAGGAAGAAATAGTGAAAAATTAAACAGTAAGATGTATAAAAACAAAGTTAAGTTTCGCTTTATTAATAAATAGTCCAAGAGGAGTTGACGGACACCTTCAAATATAAAGGCGGGTATTAAGTTCGAGTTTTTCAGCTAAAACAATTGAAAAAGTTTATTTTCTTTAAAATGAATTATTAAAGAAAATTAAAAGGCAAAACAAGGTCATTTTAGAGCGATAATGCCAACTTAATATCGGCTTTAAAGGTAAAAATGAAATTAAGTACAAAACACGATACGTTTTAAATGCATTTAAAATGGTGTCAAATACTCGACTCCACGTTCTTTTTGTTAGAGTTTTTGAATACCTTCCAAAATTTCAAACTTTTATACCAAAAACAGTTTCTTGTTATTTTTGCAATAAAAAAAATTATCCAAAAGCTCAGTCCATTTCGTTTATACCAAGCACAGTTTCTGACTGTAAATCTTTAATAACCCACATTTCGAAGTTTCATTATAAAAATTTAATATAGTATAAATATAAATGTGTAAATTAAAAAAAATGGTGTTCGGTCGGAGCAGGGATTGAATCCACGACCCTTTGCATGCAAGGCAGACATGCTAACCACTGCTCCACGTGGCCAACAAATGTATGTTTCTGATAAATAATGTTATGTTTGCATGGACTCGTGGGCGCTGCAAACTATGCTATATAAATGTAACTTATAACGATAATTATCTACTGGTGACTATAACAGCTACGTAGCCCAGGGGAAAGTGTGTTGGCTTACAAATTGTATGGTCCTCGGTTCGATTCTCCTTCCAGGCGAAAGGTAAAATTTAAATAAAATATAAAATTGAATAATTTCTTCAACATTATTTGTATTACAAAAAAAAGGTGCCAAGAACTAAAAAATTTCATGGAAGTGAAAATTATGTGAGGGAATGAGCACAATCTTCTTTGGGGAAAATTCTTCCAAGCATATAATATTTTTAGGCTCAAAATGCTTCCAAACATATAATATGTTCACATAAAACAAACATATTAATGTTTCGGCAGTATCCAATAATATATGTACTTCCTGCAAAATATGTTTGGAACATATGTTAGAGAAGCGATTTTTTTTGAGGGTGTATTAAAAAACTTTTTTCGTCGTCGAAAAAAGGACGCCACTTGAGAGATCGTTCTTATGGGGGCTATACTAAAATATGGACCGATACTCACCGTTTTCGGCACACCTCTTTATGACCCGAAAATACCTCTAGATTTCCAATGTCAGGCAAATAGGATAAAAACTTCGGATTCTAGAAGCCCAAGAAGTAAAATCGGGAAATCGGTCTATATGGGGGCTATACCAAAATATGGACCGATACTCACCATTTTCGGCACACCATTTTATGGTTCTAAAATACATCTAGATTTCCAATTTCAGGGAAATTGGATAAAAACTACGGTTTCTATAAGCCCAAAACTCCATATCGGGAGGTCGGTTTATATGGGGACCATACCAAAACATGGACCGATACTCACCATTTTAGGCACACATTTTTATGGTTCTAAAGTACCTCTCGATTTCCAATTTCGGGACAATTGAATAAAAACTGCGTATTCTAGAAGCCCAAGAAATAAAATCGGGAGATCGGTCTATATGGAGGCTATACCAAAACATGGGCCGTTACTCACAATTTTTTGCACACCTCTTTCTGGTCTTACAATACCTCTAGGTTTCAGATTTCAGGCAAATTGGATAAGAACTACGATTTCTATAAGACCAGGGCGCCAAATCGGGAGGTCAGTTCATATGGGGACTATATCAAAACCTGGACCGATATAGCCCATTTTCGAACCAGCCTGCAGACAAAAGACGAGTTTGTGCAAAATTTCAGCACGATTGCTCGATTATTGAAGACTGTAGCGTGATTACAACAGACAGCGTCTTCGTCTTAGAATTTCTCCCTGATCAAGAATATATATACTTTATATAGTCGGAAATCGATATTTCGATGTGTTACAAACGGAATGACAAACTTATTATACCCCCGTCACGATTCTATGGTGGTGGGTATAAAAAACATATAAAAAGAAGAAAATTGAATAACTTCATTCAGCCATAAAATTAAAATAAATTTAAAAAAATCAGTAATTTTTAAAGGGAAATTATTTTCGTTAGTTATACTTTTGTGTTTTCATACCATTTGTTCGCTAAATGTTTAGCAAGATTTAAAATATTTTTTGGCATTTAGTTTTTCACCGCAACTACTTACCCAGACATGGCTATTAATGAAGATATAATCTATTAATGATACAAATAAAACAAAGTCGCAACTAATCGAAATTTAAATAATTTTATTTATTTTCTTTATTCAAGCGAGTGTTTGTTATTGGGTTTATGTTGTTTTTGTTGTTGACATTTTCAATTATTGTTAATGTTAGTCAATTAGTTTAAGTACATACGAATCAGTGAGTTAATCAATCAATCAATCAATCAAATACAAAGTGTATATCCTTTTTCTCTTACCGAAAGTAGTACATGTATATGCAGGTGTGGGTGGCTGTTGGTGATTATGTGTATGTGTGTGACTGTGTTTGTCTTTTGAGAGAGAACCGGAACTACCTAATACATAATCAAATGAATACATTGTTTTTTTTTTGAAAATTGTTACTAAAGCATTTCATTAATTCGGGTTTATTATTCGGTTGATCTGTTGTTGTTCTAGCTCTATATATGGACGTCTATGCAAGTTTATATATTTGTTGTTATTTTCTTTCCTTTTGTGTTTTCGTTTTTGTTGATTTTTCTTGAGTATTTAAGAGAATTGATTATATATAATTTTAAGTTTAGGTTTGTTTTTATTTGTGTTTTTGCAATAAATAGCTTCGGTTATGGTGGTCATTTAACACAGGATATACGAGTAAATAAATATTTAGTTAGGACAGAATACAGAGACAATACAAAGATATCGTTTTCACCAAAAAATCGTTTTATATATTTTTTGGATTTCTTGTTTAGTTTTGTTTTATCCTTTGTTGTAATACTAAAAGTTTCCAATCTATCTGTTTGCTCTATTGATTTAAATAAATTAATTAGTTAACAGTATTTATCATTTTCTTTGTTTTGTCTTTGTTGTATATATAGTTATATGTATATCGTTTTTATATATATATTTATAAATAGTATATATTTTTATATAATAATAATTTTGTAATTTATATATAAATCATATAGATCAAGATTTACAATTATTTAGTGTTTTTTATTATTATTTGTTTTTTTTTTTGTAAATTATTTATATATGAATTCTAAAGAAGGATAGTATGTCAGTTAGTTGCAGTATTAGATAGTGGATAGATAGAGACAGTTACAGCATTTATTAATAAATTTGTGTAAATTATAAATATTTTTCATTATTTAGACTAGTTAGAGTTTCGAATTACATTTTGGTTTTCTTGTGTGTTTGTGTTTTTTTGGTATTATTATAGTTTATTTTTCTTTACTTTGGTTAAATGTTTCACTTAATATTAATTATTTTGTTGTATATGTTGTTATCTATATATATGTATTTAATATTTCTTATTAATAATTTATATATAAATTGGATTCTCCTGGCCTGTTAATAGGCGGAACATTGATGTAGGCATGGTTTTCATTAGAATCTGAAATAGAAAAAAAACAATATATTTTATTTAAATTTAAAAAGTTATTTATAAATATCAAATATCATTTTTTGTTAATCTTTTCTTTGATAGCCATTATAAACTACTTAAATACTAGTAAGAGATATGAATGATGTATAAACGATAATACTATAATACGATTGGGAGCCACCGTAGTGCATAGGTTAGGTTAAAGTGGCAGCCCGATTAAATTTCAGGCTCACTTAGACTATTCAGTCCATTGTGATACCACATTTAACTAAAAGTACCTATTACATATGGACACTTCTAGTCTTAACCACTGAACCTTCTCTATTATTTACTTTTGTGCAACCAACCAGATTGCTCCAAAAACATTAACAAACTGCTTAAGTTAACGTTATCCAGGTCAGCCAGTAATCTAAAGCTATATGCTCCTAAAATTCGCTTACGCCTTACACAAAAAGCAGGACACTCACACAAGAGGTGTTTAATTGATTCCTTTTCCTCCACATCACGACAGCTTATACAATAGTCATTATACTTCGCACCTATAGTTTTTGCAAATTCGCCTATCAGGCAGCGACCCGTTATAGCAGATATCAGGAGTGCTATCTGACGCCTTGAGAACACTAGCATATCTAGTGCGCGTGGATTAAGTTTAAATGGGGCCATATTTGCTTGGTGTCGTTACAACCCTTGCAATTTTTCCATCGAATATTGGCCATCATAACAGCCTTCTCACGCAGTAAGAGCTTGCAGGTGGCCAGAGGCATACCAACAGATTCTAGTTCCCCTGGAATATGTAAGGTAGTTCCTAGCCTTGCTAACACATCTGCTTCGGAGTTCCCCGGTATGTTCCTATGGCCAGGCACCCATATTAGGTGAATATTGTACTGCTCAGCCATCTCGTTGAGAGATTTGCGGCAGTCTATGGCCGTTTTCGAGTTAAGGAACACAGAGTCCAAGGATTTTATTGCAGGTTGACTGTCTGAGTATATATTAATGCCAATATTTGTTGGAACATTACTTCTCAGCCAATTCACCACCTCTCTTATTGCCAATATTTCAGCCTGAAAAACACTACAGTGATTAGGTAATCTTTTCGCTATTCGAATTTCCAGATCTTTAGAATATACTCCGAACCCCACTTGTCCATTCAATTTGGAGCCATCAGTATAGAAATCTATATATCTTTTATTCCCCGGGGTCTGTGTACACCACGCCTCACTGTTGGGAATTAGAGTTTCAAACTTTTTGTCGAAAAGTGGTTTTGCCAGGGTATAATCCACTACGTTAGGCACATCTGGCATTACTTTGAGGACCGAACTATGACCGTACATTTTTTCCGACCACAGCGATAGCTCACGCAACCGCACAGCCGTTGTTGCAGCTGACTGTTTGGCCAAAATGTCTAAAGGCAATAGATGTAGCATGACATTAAGGGAGTCTGTTCCTGTCTTACTAAATGCGCCTGAGATACGACCGTAGTGCATACACAAGGTCGTGGGTTCGATTCCTGCTTCGACCGAACACCAAAAAGTTTTTCAGCGGTGGATTACCCCACCACAGTAATGCTGGTGACATTTCTGAGGGTTTCAAAGCATCTCTAAGTGGTTTCACATTAATGTGGAACGCCGTTCACTCAAAAAAAAGTTTACTTGGATCCAAAGATTTTGACCTTCCCTTAAGGATTTTGGTATTGATTCCGAGCCAAAGATGCGGCTTCTTTAAAATAAAGACATTTTTTAGGGACCTCCCTGGCTTTAAATCTAGGATCGATAAAATTAAAATTGGATACAGATCTCATTCATCGAGTTTTTATTTTCTTTTTGCGATATATTAATAAAGGTATTTATGTACAAACAAATTCCAAATTCAAAATCCAAATTATGCCAAGTACTTCAAAGTAAAAACAGTTTTCTTAATGCAAAAAAACTTTAAACCAAAGATGCAAACCCTTAAAATAAGTCTTAGCGTATATTTGAAGCGTTTTTATCTTAAATTTAAAAATTCAATATGTCAGTTGATTTAAAGACGATTTCTTTAAATTAAAAATGTTTTTCTTTATTTTAAGGAAAATTCCCTTAATTTAAAAACTACAACTTCAGCAGAGAGACGCAAAATTTCAAGATTTGTGTCCTAAATTTAATGAAAAAATGTTTGAAGCAAGGATTCAAAACTTTCTTTTAATTAAAATGTCATTGTTTTAAAGAAATTTGTCCTTAGCATTTCGTAAATTTTGAGTCCTAAAATTTAAGTTGCATAATGTTACAAATTAGGTCAATATTGTTTTCAGTGTTCGGATTTGGCTATAAAAAGGAGGTCCCTTGTCATTGAGCTTAACATGGAATCGGGCAGCACTCAGTGATAAAAGAGAAGTTCACCAATGTGGTATCACAATGGACTGAGTAGTCTAAGTGAGCCTGCACTGAAAAACATATTGTCGTGAGGTCAAAGATTTCATGTCTTTAAAATACGAATGTAAATTTTGCTTAGCATAGAAGACGCATTTCTCTAATATAAAGATTTTTTCTTTGTCCAAAAGTCGATAAACTTTTCAATGAAGTCGTATTGTCCTTATAATTAAGTGATTTGACTTAAAAGTGGGTATCATAACATGAAAGGAAAAATGTTGAGTCTGAATTTGGAAAATAAAGTTGTCGTTAACTCGTTTTTAAAGGACTTTGATAGCATATGAAGAAAAAAAGCTGAGAAAGCGAAAAATTAAAATTTGCTTCCTAGAAGCAAGTACACAAAACCCAAATTTAAAAGAGAATTATGTCTTAAAAGTATCCCTACTTGTATTCTCTGCTTCTTTGGCTCGGAATCAATACCAAAATTGTTAAAGTAAAGACAAATTCTTTGGAACCGAGTATGCTTTTTTTTCAGTGTGATACATCGGGATGCCACCTAAATAAGTATCCAATGAAAAAAATCTTCCAAATAATGCTCGAATGAAACGCGGTCTCGAAAGCAAATGAAGTTTTGATCTGATATATACCGCACTGAAAACATATTTTCATACACTGAACAAAATATTGTCTTGAGGTCAAAGATTTCATGTCTTTAAAATACGAATGCAAATTTTGCTTAGCATAGAAGACGCATTTCTCTAATATAATGTGTTTTTTTTTTGCCTTGTCCAAAAGTCAATAAACTTTTCAATTAGGTCGTATTGTCCTAATAATTAAGTGATTTGACTAAAAAATGCGTATCATAACATGAAAGAGAAAATGTTTGGGCTAAGGCTTGACTTTAATAATTCAGAAAAATTCTTTAAATTTAATGAAATTGTCTTTAAATTTGTCGTCTTTTTGCATCTTGACTATATTTGAAAGTCTACCCAAATCGACTATTAACGAAAAATTCTGAGATTATCTGATTTATTTTAAAATGTACTTCAAAAGGTATACATATATACAGGTGATTACGAATAAATAAAAATTACCCGATTATTTTGAGCTGCTGTAAGCTTTAATTTTTAAAAAAGTCGAAAAGTAGATTCTGATTAAGATTTCCTTATAACATATTAATCATAAACAAAACTTCATTCATTGTAAAATTTTCTGTGTATGATTTGTTAATCAAATAATTAATGCAAAAACCATGCGATGAATGGAGTCAAGTATATGGATCAGAATCAACAAATCGACTATTCTACTTTACTACACTGAAAAAATATTCTCGTAAGCACAAAGATTTTATGTCCTTATAATACTAATGCCAATTTTCCTTAGCCCAGCGCCACAAGGCATTATTGGGTTAGTTGGCTAACAAAGATTCATGATTGTACAAAAGTTTGCAATAGCAATTCACATAATTTACAAAACTTAGGAAATCATATAATTTGTGCATGATCTTTTAAAACTTAAAATACTCGTATATGCTTTTATTTCAGGAAGAAGATTATCGTAAGAATTGCGTTGCTTTGTCCTTTCTAGTCTACAAAGGGGTACTGTCAAATTCTTTCTACCTCACGTATTTACATTATTCTGATTTTGCGTAAAAGATATTGGATGAATCTAGTATCCTTGACACACTTGAAAACGTAGACTAAAAGCCACCATGTACACAGACAAAAATAAGTTTGAGAACCAATAACTTTTGTTGGAAAACCAATAACAAAATTTGTTAACGCTACAGTCTTCAATAATGAAGCAATCGTGCTGAAATTTTGCACAAACTCGTCTTTTGTCTGCAGGTAGGTCAATTTCGAAGAGGGGCTATATCGGTCCATATTTTGGTATGGTCCCCATATAAAACGACCTCCAGATTTGGGGTCTTGGGCTTATAGAAACCGTAGTTTTTATCCAATTTGTCTGAAATTGGAAATCTAGAGGTATTGTAGGACCATAAAGAGGTGTGTCGAAAATGGTGAGTATCGGTCCATATTTTGGTGTAGCCCCCATATAGACCGATTTCCCGATTTTACTTCTTGGGCTTATAGAAACCGCAGTTTTTATTCAATTTACCTGAAATTGGAAATCTAGAGGTATTGCAGGACCACAAATACGTGTGCCAACAATTGTGAGTATCGGTCCATGTTTTGGTATAGTCCCCATATAAAACGACCTTCCGATTTGGGGTCTTGGGCTTATAGAAACCGTAGTTTTTATCCAATTTCTCTGAAATTTGAAATCTAGAGGTATTTTAGGACCATAAAGAGGTGTGCCGAAAATGGTGAGTATCGGTCCATATTTTGGTATAGCCCCCATATAGACCGATTTCCCGATTTTACTTCTTGGACTTCTAGAATCCGAAGTTTTTATCCTATTTGCCTGAAATTGGAAATCTAGAGGTATTTTCGGGTCATAAAGAGGTGTGCCGAAAACGGTGAGTATCGGTCCATATTTTAGTATAGCCCCCATAAGAATGATCTCCCTATTTAACTCCTTGGGTTTCTAGAAACCGTAGTTTTTATCTGATTTGCCTGAAATTGTAAATGTTCTTGTATTTTAGGCTCACAAAAACGTGTATCGGATTAAGTTTTTATCGGTCCATTTGGTAATGCCTCCATATAGACCTACTTCACTTCTTGAGGGTGTAGAAGGCGCACTGATCATGAAAATTGCTTGAAACTCAATGTAAAGTTTCCAGATTTTACTTCTACAGATTTAAGATTTCAAATCAAGACGTTATTTTACAATTTTCTTGCACACTTACAAGAGATGTTAATGATTCCTCTAAACCTCAAACAAAAATGGTTCTTATAAATCCAGAATCTGATATAGTCCTCATAGGTGAAATCTTTAAATTTATCTTCGGAAAGTGTCCTCAAGTCCTCAAGCCCTCCTGAAATTTCAGAGGAAACCCTAATATTTGGTTCATGGTGGTGGGTATGTAGGATTCGGCCCGGCCGAACTTAGTGCTGTATATACTTGTTTGATATAATTTTGGTAGTACTCCTTCGGTTTTGCCACAAAATAGGCCTCAGTTTCGGCGATCACCTCTTCATTGCAGCCAAGTTTTTTCCCTGCGAGCATCCTTTTGAGGTCTGAGAACAAAAAAAGTCGCTGGGGGCCAGATCTGGAGAATACGGTGGGTGGGGAAGCAATTCGAAGCCCAATTCATGAATAGTGCTATGACCAACACGTTCCTTTGATATCTTTAAGGCCTCTGCTATCTCGATCAACTTCATTTTACGGTCATTCAAAATCATTTTGTGGATTTTTTTGATGTTTTCGTCGGTAACCACCTCTTTCGGGCGTGTACTGCGTTCACCGTCCTCCGTGCTCAATTCACCACGCTTCAATTTTGCATACCAATCAATTATTGTTGATTTCCCTGGGGCAGAGTCCGGAAACTCATTATCAAGCCAAGTTTTTGCTTCCACCATTTTTTTCCCCTTCAGAAAACAGTATTTTATCAAAACACGAAATTCCTTTTTTTCATTTTTTTTTCACAATAACAAAAGTTGCTTCACAAAAGACGCTCTATATCACAAACTAATTGACTTACAGACGTCAAATTTTGACACGAATCATTTGAAGGTTTGTGCTATATAAAAATAATATGCATTTAATACTAGCAAAATTACATAATTTATGCTTAAAGGCGACTTTGAATGTGGAATTTTAATTATTCAGTTAACACGTTTATTTCATGATATATAGCCAGAAAAACGAATAAATTTATATTTATGTTCTAGCATCAAAAATAAAATTTAAAAGTTAATTGCGTTTTTAAAATCGTTGTAATTGAGCTTTTTCCTCAGTGTATTGATGAAATCAAAAACTTTTATTTCATTATTACAATTGAAATACACAATTGATTCGAATCGAACTATTTTTCACATATTAAGGTAAATATTCAATTAATCTATGTGATTTAATTTGGTACAGTACTCACCTCTCCAACGGATGTGGCTAAAAGATTTACAATTTTCTCATGAGGTACGGCCACCACACTTTGGTTATTAATTTCAATAATCCTATGACCCACTCTAACGCCGCCTCTCTCGGCAATACCGCCTCTTAGTAAACTACAAATCTGTAAGAAGCCAAAGAAATTTCAATCATAACAAAATCCTTTCCAACCATTGATGTTTAGCAGCAATTGCTGCAAAATACATACCACACCATTTTGTACACTGAAACCAAGCTGATATTTAGTTTCGGGTCTTTTGATTTTCACCTCCACTACTGGTGGACATGGCACCACGGTGAATTTGACCACAGTCTGATTTTTGGTATTTTTGATATATGTCTGGCATGTGGACAATGGCAAACCGACCAGACTTAGACCATTGATGGCTATTAGCTGATCACCAATATTCAATTGACCACAACGAGCCGCTGCGCCCGAGGACATAAGATTTGCTATTACTACAGTGGGCAGCATAGATCCCCAACCCGATTCGACAATAACTACACCCAATATTTCGCCCTTGGCCTTGGGTACCACCACCTCTTTCTGCAGTTCTTTTTTAGCGAAAATTTCCAATTCATCGCCGAAAATTTCCTGGCTATTGAGAACTTCCTGGTAGTCCATTTCCTTAACAAAACGATGATCTTCAATTCCATTCGCTTTAAGGAACTCCATGTAGGCCACCTGGAAGGCTTGCCCAATTGACTGGGCTATGAATTGGGCTTCGTCACTCTCGAAGACGTGACAAATCATTTTGGGCGTTCGATTCGGTTTGGGGGCATCATCGATGTCCTGAGGCACAAATCTGCGGCGGGCCATTAACACCACCAAATCTCCAATGTCGGCTATATAGGAAATTGTGCGTAACGCATGATCCATCATGATCTCTTTCAGATCGGTATTCAAGACCATAATCTTTTCGGTGGATATGAAGAGGTCCACCTCTGTACTGGGTTGGACATCACCATCCGGTGCCTAAAAATAGAATGAGATGCATTGTGTAATAGATGCAGCGCAATAGCTGAAATTTGCATGTATATTTCTATTCTGTAAGCTTCGTTTTTGAACAAAACTAAAAATTTTCAAAGCATATGCACAGTGACTTGAAACGAAAAGAAGAATAAAGAAGTGTGAGATTTCCAACGTAAAAGGTTTAATGTCACAAACGCATGATTTTTTTCTGTTTGTTTTTTCGTTTACTTACCAGAGCCTATATTTTAGTTGAGAGGGTGAGTTAAGAACAAACGAGCAATCGGGCCATTAAGAATAGTTCCATGTTTTTTATATATTATATTTTGATATAGAAAAGAATACAATAAAGAGATTGTTTAAAATGGTTTATTTGTATGGAAAATAATAATATGAAAAAAAATATTAAAAAATTTCTTTTTAAAAATTTATGCGACAAAATTTTCAAATACTTTCAAAGGAGTTTAAATTTCATTACAATGCAATTTCGGACCACTTTCAGGATTATATTTAACTTTTGAAATTCAGTTTTCAGTTTTATTCTTTGCAATAAACTATGCTACAGATTTTAATCATTGTTTAAAAACATAGTTATTTTTTGGGTCAGATTGACAATCATTTAAATAATACCTTCGTTAGTACTATTTAAATAAATTGACAGTCTTAAGTTTATTGACTGGTACCATCATGTACACACTTCGAAAAGTAAACCCTTCAGGGTACCTCCTCCAATTAAACTCTAGTTTAGTTTATTGAAATTATTATATTGTAATCCAAATTTCTCTAATGTGAAAAAGTTTCCTTGACTGTATTATTTTTGTGTGTACGTTTGATAAATGGATGAACCACAAATTCCTCTAGATTTTCAATTTCAGGGAAATCGGATAAAAATTGGGATGGACCATATGAGGCCTATACCAAAACATGGACCTAATTCAGGAAAATCCTATATAAATTGCGGTGTCCAGAAGCTCAAGACCCAAAATGGGGAGGTCGGTTTGTATGGGGCTATATCAAAACATGGTCACATACACAACACTTCCGTACACTTATTTATACCTATAGATTTCCAATTTCAGTCATATCTGAGGCTCAAGTTCCCAAATCGGGAGGTCGGTTTGCATGAGGGCTATATCAAAACATGAACCGATATGGTCCATATTTGAACATGACCTGCTAGCAGGCAAAAAAGAATCTGTGCCAAAGTTCAGTATTATTGCGTCATTATTGAATGACGTAGCGTGATTGCAACAAGCAGACAGACGGACATGGATATATCGTCTTGCAATTTCTCCCTGATCAAGAATATACAGTGAAACCTCTCAGAAGTTGACATCTCCGGTCGCCTCAATTTTGTCGATATTTGGGAGTTGTCCAGTTATGAGAGGTTAATTTTAATGTGTCAGTACACCCTCAACAAAAATCGCTTCTGTAACATATACCCCAAACACATTTTGCTTCAAGCATATGTATTTTCAGGATTGGTCCAAACAAAATATTGTTTGTTTTGTTCAAAAATATTATGTACCCACCACCATTTTTTGTTAGAGTTTTAGAGGAATCATAAACATCTCTTGTAAGTGTGTAAGAAAATCATGAAATAACGCCTTGATTTGAAATCTAAAACCTGTAGATTTTCATCCCAATTATTTAAATTATTACGAGAAGTAAAATCTGGTAATTTTGCATTCAGTTTGAAGCAATTTTCATGATCAGTTCGCCTTCTATACCCTCAATAAGTGAAATCGGTCTATATGGAGGCCTTACCAAATAGACCGATGAAACTAAATCATACATACTCTGTCTAAAATGCCTGTATATTTTCAATTTGTGGCAAATCGGATAAAAACTACAATTTTTAGAAACCCTAGGAGATAAATCGGGAGTTCGGTGTAATGGGGGCTATACCAAAACATGGAAGGATACACACAGTATTCAGCACAATTTAATTGTAGTTCTAGGATCTAGACCCCAAATCGGAGGGCCAGTTTATAAGGGGGCTATATAAAAAACTGTACCGATACTCAATATATTCAGCACACCCCTATGTGGTCATAGAATACCTCTAGATTTCCAATTTCAGGCAAATTGGATAAAAACTACGGATTCTAGAAGCCCAAGAAGTAAATCTGGAGATCGGTCTATATGGGGGCTATATAGAAACACGGTCCGATAATCACCATTTTCGGCATATCTCTTTATTTTCCTAGAATACCTCTACACTTCCAATTTCAGGCAAATTGGGTAAAAACTACGGATTCTAGAAGTAAAATCGGGATATCGGTCTATATGGGCCTATAACAAAACACGGACCGGTACTCACCATTTTCGACACACGTCTTTATGGTCCTAGTATACTTCTAGATTTCCGATTTGAGGCAAATTGGGTAAAAATTACGGATTCTAGAGACCAAGAAGTAAAATCGGGAAATCGGTCTATATGGGGGCTATATCAAAACATAAACCGATACAACCCATTTTCGGCACACCTCTTTATGGTCCTAGAATACCTCTAGATTTCCAATTTTAAGCAAATCGGATAGAAAATACACTTTCTAGACGCCCAAGAAGCAAAATCGGGAAATCGGTCCATATGGGGGCTATACCAAAATATGGGCACCACTTTCGGTGCACTTTTTGATGGTCCTAAAATACCTCTAGATTTCAAATTTGGATAAATTTGAAAATTGGATAAAAACTACAGTTTTTATTAGCCCAAGATCCCAAATCAGGAGGTCGGTTTATATGGGGACCATATCAAAATTTGGACCGATATAGCACATCTTCGAACTTGACCTACCTGCAAACAAAAGACGAATCTGTGCCAAATATCAGGACGATAGCGACATTATTGAAGGCTGCAGCATGATTACAACAGACAGACCGACGGACAGACGGACATGCTTATATCGTCTTAGAATTTCTCCCTGATCAAGAATTTATATACTTTATATAGTCGGAAATCGATATTTCGATGTGTTACAAGCGGAATGACAAACCATTCTATGGTGGTGGGTATATAAAAATTAATGAAATTTTCTTTGTGTGGATATATTTATACCCTGCGTCACACTGTGGAACAGGGTATTATTAGTTAGTGCATATGTTTGTAACACCCAGAAGGAGACGAGGTAGACATATGGTGTCTTTGGCAATAATGCTCAGGGTGGTCCATGTCCGTCTGTCCGTCCGTCCGTCTGTCCGTCCGTCTGTCCGTCCGTCCGTCTGTCCGTCCGTCCGTCTGTCCGTCCGTCTGTCCGTCCGTCTGTCCGTCCGTCTGTCCGTCCGTCTGTCTGTGAACACATTTTTGTGATAAAAGTTTAGGTCGCAATATAAGTCCAATCGCCTTCAAATTTGGCACGTGTTCCTTTTTTGGGTCATAATAGAATCCTATTGATTTTGGAAGAAATCGGTTCAGATTTAGATATAGCTCCCATATGTATCTTTCGCCCGATATGCACTTATATGGCCCCAGAAGCCAGAGTTTTGGCCCAATTTGGTAGGAGTACAATTAGTAGTATAGTCATGTGTGCCAAATTTGATTGAAATCGGTTCAGATTTAGATATAGCTCCCATATATATATTTCGCCCGATATGCACTTATATGGACCCAGAAGCCAGAGTTTTATCCAGATTAGCTTGAAATTTTGCACAAGGAGTAAAATTAGTAGTATAGTCGTGTGTGCCAAATTTGATTGAAATCGATTCAGATATAGATATAGCTTCCATATATATCTTTCGCCCGATATGGACTTATATGGCCCCAGAAGCCAGAGTTTTGGCCCAATTTGGTTGAAATTTTGCACTAGGAGTACAATTAGTTGTATAGTCATGTGTGCCAAATTTGATTGAAATCGGTTCAGATTTAGATATAGCTCCCATATATATGTTTTTCTGATTTCGACAAATATGGTCAAAATACCAACAATTTCCTTGTAAAATCGCCTCTGCTTAGTCGAAAAATTGTAAAATTTGACGGATGTTGTATGGTATCCAAAATTTAGATCTACAAATTGGTGCAGGGTATAATATAGTCGGCCCCGCCCGACTTTAAACTTTCCTTACTTGTTTTAAGGTGTCAATTGGTTACATCCATTATTTTACTTGCAGCCTACCCTCTAGGTCTCTTTTTCTAAACATATATGTTTATAGGCTATTTCCAAATTAATATATGTTTGCATCTAAGCATATTATATTTACAAACATTTTATGTCCCAAACATAATATGTTCTAACATATTAACATATATGTCCCAAACATGTTATGCTAGTTCATGAACATTATATGCTTGCATTTAAAAATATTGTGTTAAAAAATTTGAGTTCCAAGCATATAATTATAATATAATATACACCCAAACATATGAAAAACAGTCTTTTTCGTCCGTGTATAGCAAACGTCTCACGACTATTGTCCACTTTTGAGAGGTGTTCAAGTTTAAGAGGTTTCACAGTATACTTTATATAACCGGAAATCGATATTTCGATGTGTTACAAACGGAATGATAAACTTATTATACCCCCATCATTTTATCACAAATGAGCCCATCGTGAATTTCGTATGACGTTTTTGGAATTTTTTTCTTCAAACTACGAAATTTTCTTTAACAAACGAAAGAAAAAGTATGTCCAAAAAAATCGCTTGAATTTGTCGAAAAATATTTACTTATTTAATACAGTAAAGCAAACCATTTTTGATTTAAAAATATAAACTTTAAATTAACTGATATTTTAAATCATTGGATTAAAGCAAAAAAAAAAAACTTTAAATATAGATTAAGACATATTTTGAGGATTTTGCATTTTTGGTCCAAAGTTTTTTTTTAAGTTAAGAAAACCTTTTTTTGACTTTTAAACGCGAATACCTTTGTTAATATATCGCAAAGAGATTTAAAATAAAAAATGTGTTTTAACATTTAACTACTGAGGTGAAATAGTTTTGGCGCTGGTGGTAAATTTTACACCTTTAATTTTCGAAAATTTTGGGCATTTTTTTCAATTTATTTGCTTGACTAGGGTAAGAAATTAAAAAGATATCAAACTTGTAGTTAAAAAAACAACAAGGAATGATATAACTCAAACGAACAGAGAAACTTAAAAAGACAGTTTATAATCTTTGATTCAAAAACAAATTTCATTAAAGTTAGAACACCTATATTCGAAATTTACGTCCCTCCGTTAAAGTCGTATGTCTTTGAATTAAGGCAATTTTCCCTTAAAGTAATGATTTTTTTGGAATAATCTATAATTTAACTGAGATATTATATCTTAGGATTATAAGATAAGATAATATATTTAATAAATCGCAAACAGGGATTGAAAATTCGACAAACTACATCTATGTCCTAATTTTAATTTTATAAAGCCTAGATTGGAAGTTAGATAGTGTCCCAAAAAATGTTTTTATTTAAAAGGAGTCGCATATTTGGCTTGGTGTCTTACGAGAATCCTAAAGTGAAGGTAAAAATGTTTGGATTTTTATTCAGAAAAAAATTTAAACTTTCTGTATTTGGTGTAGAAAGAATTTTAACTAAAATTTGTAAAATTATTTTTAAAATCTCAAAATTTTTTTCGTGGTATATTTATTTACTCTATGAATTAAAAAGGGTGTATGAAGTGATTTGAAAATTAAAATCTTTATAAGAAATTTGATATTTTGCATAAATGATGACTAGCGCTTTTTTGTTAGCCAATAAACATCATTCTCTACAAACGAAATCAGTAACAAATCAATGGAGATGAAAGAAATATTGAATTTCTTAAGCCAAAATGAAATGAAATCCATCAAAAGAGAATGCTGTTTAGATCCTCTCATTCACAAACACACATACACACACATATCAATGCTTACCTTAATCCTTGATACCGCCTCTTCTGCTTGCATCATACGAGTAGATTTTGTGGGTTGACCTTCGCATACCAGCTGAGTGGAACCCAAGTATTTAGCCCGGAAAAGGACACCTTCGATCAGCACTGCACCGCCTTTTTGAAAATGAGTTGATGGGATAAATAAAAATGGAAATTTTATTAGATATCATCTATACAGGGGATTTGATCTATTGTTCTGGGGGAGGGGCGAAAAGACATCGAAAAACCAAAAAAACAAATCGTACTACAAATCATAAAAGGATGTTACTGAAAATACAACTCCAATCTAATTCTACAAAAAATAATTAAATTTTGATTGTTTTAATTTTAAATAAAATGAAATGAAATGTTTTTGAAATGTACTATGTATGGATTTTATAAAAAAGAATTTGTAGCTTACAAAGTATAAACGAACGAACGAACGAACGAGAACGTAGACATCGAGATGTAGAGTTAAGCGATTACACATTTAATATTATATTTTGTTTGTTTTTATTTTGTATTTTTTTTTAAATTGTTTTTTTTTTTTTGAACGTAAACGGAACGGAATGCATGCAAAAGTAAACATTTCATAAAGAAAAACATATTTGCAAATTAGTTGATATATCTCATCTAGTTTTAATTCTATATATACGATTACAACTATGTATATAAAAATATTTTGTATTATATTCTATGTATAAAAATTGTATATGTTTATAAAAATATCTAATATAAATAAGGATACAAAAAATATCTAAAATGTTTTTTTTGTTGGTTATCTAAAATCAATGGAAAGTTAATGGAATTGTCATTTTGTTTATCATTTACAAGAATGTTTGTAAGTCGTATATACAATGTATGGATACATTTTTTTGGCTTCAATCATGAAATAGATTGATCAATCACGGAAATGATAATATCAATACCCAACGTAAAGTAAAATATTATAAAAAATCAATTGGTTCGGTAAGGTTTTCTGCACTTTATACAAAGTTTTGAACTTAGGAAGTTTAGCTCAATTTCAATGTAGTTCAATTTTCCAGAAAATTTCGAAAATATCGTAATGATTATAATTCTGAATTCTTTTGCAATTTATGTGACTACTTAAAATTAATAAAAAATTTTACTTAAAGTAGTGTACTTTGAAACGAAGAACATTTCTTTAAACTTGGTAGAAATTTCCTGTGCAATAGTAAAAAAATTACCTTTTTGGATGTAAAACTATTATAATGTCATGCTTGACGAGAACAAGATACATTTCGGAGATCTGTATCAAATATGCCCGAGTACACAGGCAGGAGTATTTACTGCAAAGAGATCGGATTAGAGAGTTTGAAGACGAATGCACACTAAAAACACTGAACCCACCAGGAAGAAAACTTTTGGTTAATTTTACAAAATTTTGATTATTGGCAGAAAATGTTACCTACACTGAAAAAACAGTGAACCCACCAGGAAGAAAACTTTCGGTTAATTTTAGAAAATTTTGAATATTTGTAGAAAATTTTAACTAAACAGTATTACAAACGTTGACATCACGCCGATGTCATAAAAATAAGTAGATATTTTTCGACAAATTCAAGAAAATTTATTAGACATAACTAAGTTTTTTCACTTGTTAAAGAAAATTTTGTAGTTTGAAGGAAAAACTTGGAGTTCAAAATTGCAAGAATGTCTTTAGTGACATACGAAGTTCATGATGGACGCCTTTTTGGTAAAATTTACAAATTTAAAGAAATTCTGAACTATTTTGTGGAAGACACGAATTTAGTTAATCATTATGCTTCATTTGAGTATATTTTTTTCCTCGGTTTTAGTTAATTTAACTAAAGTAAACAAAAAATTATTAGAGTAAAGGAAACTTCCTCCAAACATAATAATTCCATGAACTAAAATAAAGTTAAATTGGCATTAGTGAAATAGAGAGTTCACTTTTTTTTGAGTGTACACAAACGCTGACATCACGTCGATGTCACTAAAATAAGTAAATATTTTTCCACAAATTCAAGAAAATTTATCGGACATAATTAATTTTTTTACTTAATCAAGAAAATTTTGTAGTTTGATGAAAAAAAAAAATGGAGTTCAAAATTGCTTCTTTATTTTTAGTGCCATACGAAGTTCAAGATGGGTACATTTGTAGTAAAATTTACAAATTTAAAGATATAATGAATTTTTTTGTGAGAAGTACGAATTTAGTAAATCTTTAGTACATTTAACTAACGTACGCAAAAAATTATTAGAGTAAAGGAAACTTTCTCCCATCAAAATAATTCCATGAACTAAAATAAAGTTAAATTGGCTTTAGTGAAATAGAGGGTTGACTTTTTTTGAGTGTTTTAGTGTTGTTCCATTAACTTTTCAATGATCTTAACTACAAATAAAATACAATAATCTCTATTCGAATATAGTTTTTGGTTTGTACTAAAATTGGTTTTACGACTTTTCAAATGACAATACCAAATGTTTGTCACGAAGATAAACCCAATAATTTACCTTCTTTGTTCTTACTCTTTTTAACTTTTTTCTCGCCTGTGGTACTTCCACCAGAACCGACACTGCTGCCGGTGCCTCCTGCATTACCCGTACCGCTATTCACAATGTTTCCGCTGGCTGTGCTGCTGTTACCGCTATTTGCACCACCACCGATACCATTGTCAACATCCTTTTTCATGCAAGCAGAACCTTCCGAACCACCCGGAGAGCCCAGAGTGAGGCCACAGTCCTGTATATCTATGGACTTAATAGGTGATTTGTCACTGTGCTCCGGCGAAGACATTGAACCACCGATATCCAGTAGTTTATTGGAGGAATTTTTAGGCGGTACTGGCGGTGGGATTTCCGGAGTGGACGAGAGTAAGGCGTTATAACCGTTACGAGTTTTGGTGCTTGGCACCTGTTTGGGGGAGATTTTCGAGAGCAGAGATCTCGAAGGTTTGCGATCCCATGTCTTGTTCTCATCATAATAGCCTTGGTCATCGAGACGCTGGTGACCCAGAAGGCGATCTGTTTCCAAATCAGTATCCACATCATCCTCATCGGCACTCAAATTTTTCGAGTGGTTTTCCGAGGGTGACTCCAGAAGGCCTTTGTTGGAACTAACCTCTAAGTGGCGAGAGAGCCAAACTGGAGAATTCATCACAGGCGAAGGAGAACGTGGGCCATTACGTTCTGGCAATGGTGGTGGCGCTTGTTGTTGTTGCTGCTGCTGTTGTTGTTGTTGTTGAACTACACGTTTTACACTTTGAGCTTGTTGCGTCGGCGAGGTATTCTGCATGGCACTACTACTACTGTTGCTCGAGGTCAATGTGGTGGTAGTATTGTTGGTTTCTGTAGGGGAATTTGCATTGTTGGGTCCTGAACGCATATCTCGATAAGGTGTGGGCTGTAGGATATCCGGTTCAGCTGATAGAACATTGGGCTTGCGATGTGGTGCCGGAGCTGGAGGGGGTGGTGTCATTTGCACCATATCATTGCGATGAAAAACACCTAAAAAAACGACAAACAGACATAGTCAGTAAAACTTTTGTGCTTTAGCCAATGGGATCTACGCACTTATTGAATATAACGAATCCAAATCAGGATCAATATTTTTGAAAACTTTGTTATTGCTTATCGCATTGGGACTTTGTCCGATTATCTCCCGCTCCCGAGTATCCCTTATTTCTGGTTTAGCACGTACAGCCTCCCGAATGCTGTCATCAAGCAGACCATTAATGGGACTCTCATTTTTCCGCATGTACGAGTCGTGCAAAAGATTTGGAGACATTGTTGTATTGCGTTTATCGTTCACCACACTACCACCGCTAATACTGCCGCCAACGCCCTCTGTAATTGAAATTTGCCCAAAGAGTTAACATCACGAAGCATATATAGTGGGTACCACACTGTTAATAAATACCTTTGCTGTTACTGTTGCTATTAATGCTGTTATTGGCGGAGACTCGTTTCATATCCATCAGCATTGATATGCCGCCACCTATGGGCGTATGATGTATACCAGAATTTTGTTGATTAAGCAAATTATTCTGATTATTGTTCTCCGTATCAGAGGTGTGACCTGATGAAAGACCATCTTCCAGCACTGGCATACTGGAGGCATAGAACTTTGCATAATTTGAACATGATGTTGAGACACCGCCATTCATTTCTCCCGATAGACCTGAGATACAAAGAAATTCAATGAACCAATTTTAACAATTTATACGAAAATCTTTGGCATACATTTAGGCGATATATGAAATTTCTACATATATATACCCATATATTAACATTGGTTTTATACAGAATCGATGTTAGTCTTGCCGTTTCCGATAAAACAGAGATGTTTGTAATAAAATCCCCAGATCTATAACAGCGCTTACTACTCTAATTTGAGATGTACATTATCAGTAATAGAATCAAATATTAAAAAAAACTAGCTAATGAAAAGGACAATTGCTAAATTTCCCACTAATAGACAAACTCTTTTATATTAATATTCATTAACATTGTTATTTTTAATCATTGTTAATCATATTTTTAGGTTTTGTAATGTAAAATATCACTTTGATATATGACCTTAATACCCAGATTAAAAAGGAAACATAATTCATCACCTCATATTCTTTTTAAATGTCCTACCTACCCACACCTTCCTTCTTGAAGCAAAATTTTGGTTTGGAAAATTTGGAAAATGCTAACTAAACTGTTTAACAATCGACCAATTATTAAAGTCAAGAAAACTTTCTGTAAACATATAAATTCCATGAACGAAAATAGAATTAAATTGTCTTTGATGAAGAATACTTTGTATTATCAAAACATTTTCTCCCGTGTTCTCCATTTATATACAAACTTTTAATATGAAGCACAAAGATTTTGTGCTAACTTCCTTTTAATTCCATTATTATTACGAAGGACTATCGATCATCTATTGGAATGCTTTGTTTCTGACACTTAATTAAACCCTTTCAGTTTTTTAGTTTTGTTTTTACTTCAAACCATTTTGGCCAGCATTTGAATGGTCGTTAAGCCAGTATGACAGGCATTTAACTGCTGCAATACCACTCAACCCTTTCTTGCTGAACAATTTTGCTATCAAAATGAAAGTTTGAATGTAATGTTCATACTTTATGATTTGCAATAGCTATCAAAAAATGCGAAGAACTGAAACATATATATGAATAAAGAGTTACATAGTATGGATTTGATAGGTCATTCGAAAAGTATGTCAGTAAGTAAATCTAACAAATAAATGGAAGAAAATAACTAAAGGTAGTGCGAATTCGTAATAAGTGGTCAGCTTGTTTAAAAAATGATAGCTCCTCTATACCTCCACATATATCATGAAACCATTCACTTACAAATATCTATAATAAAATTCCTAAAATACCTATATATTTATAATTTCAGGCGAAAAGTTGCGAAGTCTAGAAGCTCAAAAGTCATATCGGGAGATTGATCCATATGACATGTATACCAATACATGGACCAATAAACACCATATTGTGGACCTAAAATACCTATATGTTTCCAATTTCACACAAATCGGATAATAAGCGCAGTGTGCAGATGCTCAATACCCCCAAATCGGGGGTCGGTTTATATAGGACTATGTAATCGCTCACTTCAGCTCTATTTGATCATTGAACCGTTGAGAATTTCTGAAAAGTGGTACCCATAATATAAGGTGGCACACACGGATGAAAAAGACTGTTTTTCATATGTTTGGCTATAAACATTATATGTTTGGAACACAAATTTTTAAACACAATATTTTTGAGTGCAAGCATATAATGTTCATAAACTAGCATAACATGTTTGGGACATATATGTTAATATGTTAGAACATATTATGTTTGGGACATAAAATGTTTGTAAAATGGATGCAAACATATATTAATTTAGAAATAGCCTATAAACATATATGTGTTTAGTAGCTTGGAGCGCTATTTAACAGGGAGCGATATTGAATTAAGTTGGTGGTTGTTGCTTGTTATTACAAAATTAGCATTTTATTTTTCCTTGGGCAATTGATCAGCTACTTCTTTGATCCTTACAAACTGTGTGGTCCGCTGTTCGAATCCGCGTCCGGCAAAAGGTAAAATTAAAATAATAAAAAATCATGCAATTGAATAATTTCTTCTACAATGTTTGTATTACAGAAAAAGTTACTAAGAACTAAAAAATCTCGTGGAAGTGAGAAAGATGTGGGGGAATATACAATTGGGCAGAAACAAAATTTTGAGCATTCAGGTCGAAAACCTATGTTGTTAGCACCTATATTACCTGTTTATTTTCATAATTCATTATGATTGTAAATATATAAATAAATAAAATTTTGAGCACAATATTGTTTGGGAGAATTTTTTTAAGCATATAATATTTTTGGGTGCAAAATGCTTCCAAACATATTATATGTTCACATAATAACATATTGTTTTTTGGAAGACAACATTATTGAATTTGGATGCAAAAATATAAAATGTTTGGAACTTAGACTACCTAAACATATATTGTTTAGACCAATATGCTTTCAAACATATTATATATTGGAAGAGATCAAACATATAAATGTTTGGGCAATACCCAAAAATATATATGCTTGAAGCAAAATATGTTTGGGAGTATATGTTACAGACGCGATTTTTTGTGAGCGTGCACTCATTGTAAAAAAGTTTCACACTTTTTCAAAAAGAAAAGTAACAATTAAACGCTTTTATATTAGTATTTTATATAGAAATGTGAAGTATTTTTTCTTCACCGGTCTAACAATCATTTTATTTCCTTTTCATTTAAAACTATTCCTAAAAATTTAATGTCCATATTCATAAAAATTTACTGACAGTTTATCGAAGGAATTTGTATGGAGTAGTAGGATTAAGGTTTACGCTTACTTTTATGAATGTGTGGGTAATATTAAATCGGTTTATCTACTATAGAAAATGTCCACAGCATACTTTTAGGCGACATACTTGTTCACTGAGAACATTATGACGATGGTAAACTCGATTATTTATTAAGACACCGACCTATCCGTAATCTTAGTGGTAATTGGGGTCACAATGTATAAAAAAATAATAGTAAATATCAATGTTATTACAAAGTGACACAGTGGCAGCACGACATTTTACACGCAAAAAAATAATTCTTTCCTCCCAAACGAAATTTTAGACAAACAAAGTTCGTTTCTCATTTGATTTTCGCTGTAAGGAAGTGTATTTGGAAGAAAAGTGTATACTTTTTGTGATAAACGTTTATTCTTTTCAAGGATGTAAAAACAATTTCATAAAGACAAACTCAAAAAAAAACATTGTTTTCTTGCTAATTGCATTTTCCCTCACATCCCTTTTCCTGTAATACCAACAATGTAGAAGAAATTATACGATTTTATAAATTTTTAAAATTTTTTTACCTTTCGCCTGGACGGAGAATCGAACCGCGGACCATGCACTTTGTAAGTCAACACACTAACCACTGAGCTATGTACCTGTTATGGTCATCAATAGATAAATATGCATATAAGTTATATTTATATAGCATAGCTTGCGGCGCCCACGAACCGAATAAACAAAGTTTATTTAACAGAAACAAACATTTAGTTTGGCACCGTGGTGCAGTGGTTGCTACGTCCGACTTGCATGCCAAGGGTCGTGGGTTCGATCCCTGCTTCAACCAAAGTTTTTTTTTTACATATATTCCAGATATGTTCGGAAGATTCCGAAAAAATGTTCAACATTACATTGTAGTATAAAATGTGTCTTATTAAAGACCTAAAGTCAGAAAAGAACAGTGTTTGATATAAACGAAATGGACTGTGTTGTTGTTTCAAAAATAACTTTTTTTATTGAAAAAATAAAAATTTTGTAACAAACGAATTTTTTTGGTGATAAAAGTTTAAAATTTTCGAAGCAATTCAAAAAAACTCTAACAAAAGAAAAACGTTTTCGGTACACGTTTTTCAAACGTTTCTTTTCTTTGCGTGTAGGCTCACTTAGACTATTCAGTCCATTGTGATAACACAGTGGTGAATCACATTTAGTGACACACGTAAAAAGTGGCTTAAAAGTATCACTGCTTTAAAAAAGTGGCAACTTCGTTACTAAAGTGGTACAACGGTAACACTGATCTCACAAAAAAGACATACGAAAAGAATCCCGAATATGTGCAAAAAAGAGCGAAATTAGCGTAAAGATTAAAAATTGCGTGCGATTAGCAAGGAAAGAGAAAATAATTGAGAAGAATTCGAAATGATACACACAAAAAAATTTCACGTAAAATTTTCCAATTAAAATTTTAATTGAGTTTTACAAAATATTCAGTTAAAAATTTAATTGATTCAACAAATTTTTTAATTGAAACAAAAATCAATCACAAAAATAATAGTATCAATTAATTTTTTAATTGGATCAATTAACTTTTTAATTGACCTTCAATTAATTTTTTAATTGATACTATCATTTCCGTGATTGAAGACATTTCAATTAAAAATTAATTGGATCAATTAATTTCGTGATTGAATCAGAAAATTTTTTTTTGTGTGTAGGATGTGCTTAGCAAAGTAAACTGACATGGTGAACTGATGCAAATTAGTTCTGCACGTTCATTTCGGTGACCAGTTCAAATGAACTACCACGCACGAAAATTTAACTAAATTTTATTCCACATTTTGAGATTTCCACAAAGCGTTGTTAAAATCAGGAAAATTTAATGCCCTGTTGTACTTTTTAACAGCAGTTCACGAAATTACATCCTCTCGTAGAAGAAAAAATGAACTAAAAGTAAAGAAGAAAATCATTGGCGCCAAATCATGACCATTTTAACAATACAGTAGTTCATTCTTACTATTTTTGGGAATCGTACGAAAATGTTCATTTGTTTTAGTTCATATTGAACTTATGTGTACGGTCATTGAACTTTATACTCACGCTTAGTTCATAAAATTTTTGAGACATACTTAAAAAAAGTAAGATTCCATTAAGCTGTGGAAAATTTCGATAAAAATAATAAAATTGAACTACAAGCAAATATTTTTTTTCCAATAAAAATAAGTTAAATTTAGCGTTAGTTTAACTAAGGAAATTTTTTTCTGTGTAGTTCGTTCGCGATTCTGACAGCATTTTAAAAATCTGCACTCTATACAGAAATCACCATTAGTAACCCCCTATTACTGGTACAATATATGTTTGAATAAATCAAATTTCTAGTTTTGTCCTAATAAAATTGAACTACAAGCAAATAATTTTTTTCCAATAAAAATAAGTTAAATTTAGCGTTAGTTTAACTCTATACCGAAATCACCATTAGTAACCCCCTATTACTGGTACAACATAAGTTTGAATAAATCAAATTTCTAGTTTTGTCCTAATAAAATTGAACTACAAGCAAATATTTTTTTTCCAATAAAAATAAGTTAAATTTAGCGTTAGTTTAACTAAGGAAATTTTTTTCTGTGTAGTTCGTTCGCGATTCTGGTAGCATTTTAAAAATCTGCACTCTATACAGAAATCGCCATTAGTAACCCCCTATTACTGGTACAATATATGTTTGAATAAATCAAATTTCTAGTTTTGTCCTGCATACACCTGTGACATTTGGTCTTTTCATCAAACTATACCGAACAAGTCCCCCTTGCAATACTCACTATCTAGGTCTCCACAATTTGAATCGTAATCGGTTGTCTCTGGCGAATAACGATAGTTTTGTCTATTCGCAGCATTCATTTGATTATGATTGATGCCATCGATTTGTTGATCGATTTGTTCGCAACTACTGCGACTGGCCGAATCCAAAAAGAAATCAAAATCCCTCATCAATGGGCTGCCAGTGAAGTGGCGTCGTGAATTGTGCTGGCGTGTGCTGTTGTTGTTGCTGTTATTGTGGCGATTGTTCAACAATGAGAAATTGTGATTATTTTCTTGATGTTCTTGCTGTTGTTGTTCCTGCAGATGATGGTCATAGTGATGGCCTTCGTCATGTCCAACAATACCGTCATTGTCCAGATCGATGTCATCATCGTCATCTTCGTTATATGGACGATAGGTAAATTGTGTGGGCGATTGTAGATGATTGCGGAAACTGGAGTGATGATTTAGGCCACGATGATTACTTTGCGTATGTTGCTGTTGATGATGCAATTGTTGTTGCATCTGTTGCTGATGTTGTCCATGTAGTTGCTGTTGCTGTTGATGGTGTTGTGGCGTTTCCCCATCATCATCACCACCATCATTATTATCGATGTCCTCGTCATTGTCACCGTCCAATTGTATTTCATCTTCATCGTCATCCTGTTCCACATCACCATCGCCTTCATCCTCTTCAATGTCACCACGAGTCAGATTACTGTGAAACTCGTATTGGATGTCCTGTGAAAATTAGAAAATAAAGATTGTATTCGCTATTAAGTGGAGGGGAAAAAATCGAACAAGGTATTGCAAAACAAACAATGGATTGGTGTACTTCCATTTTGGAAAAAAATGTTCAGGAAACTCCCCTAAAAACGAATGAAGGAAGGATAGTAATATATATATATGTAGGGTTTGTTTATGGATAGTATAAAATTGTTTTAGTCTATATTTATTTTCTACATATGGTTCGATGTGTGTACTCAAAAAAGTGTAGGGTTTTGGCAAAGACTCGATTTCTTTAAACCAAAAAAAAAAAACAATATTACATTTAGGTTGTGTAAAATCGAAATTAGGATGAAGATCTCATTTGATGAGTTTTCCATTTTTTATGGGATATATGGAAAAAGCTATTGACGAGCAGATGATTTTGGCTTTGATTCCGAGTCAAGGAAGCGGAGTATTGAAGTAAGGACACATTTAAGACACAATTTTTTCTTTCAATTTCTCTTTAAATTTCTTTCAATTCTTTTAAATTTAAATTTTGAGTACTTGATTCTTTCTTCTTCAGCTTCTTACTCCATGTGCTCTCAAAGTCCTTTAAATACGTATCAGCGTAAAGCTAGATCTTCTGGGAAATCTGAATGGAGCGAATAAAGATTGCAAATTTGATAAACGTTTATTGTTGCACCGAAACGCGTCATTGACTCAAAGTTAAAATATTTAAACATCTTGTATTTGAGGAAACCAAAAAGTTGAACACCCAAATAAATGCGAAACCAACTGGAAAAAACTGAAGGATAATTTTAGGAACTCATAACTAAACTATATTGTAAACACCGACATGATAAAAATAACAAAATATTTTTGGATAAAATCTAGAAAATTTATTAGACAAAAGTAATTCTTCGCTACAATATAAGAGTTTATTTTGAAGAATAAAATTGTAAAAATGTCCTTGGCGCTATACGACGTTCAAGATGGAATAAAATTTAAAAACGGAATGATAAAATTTAAAAATGTAGGCATTTCTTAACTACTTTGAGTAAAATTCAATTTCGGTCAAGTGTATCTATTTAAGTTCAAAAGGCGAAAAATAAAACCAAATTTCTTGTAGTATGAAAAGCCAACTGCAATTTGAAACGGAATTAAAACTATATATATTATGTACACTCAAAAAAAAAAAAATGGAACACACCAGGATAAAAGTATGGATTAATTCTACAAATTTTTAACTAAGCGGTTTTACACGCACAGAAAAGCCATGTTTGGACATGGTTGCCGCATCCATTTAATTCTTATCTAGAGCATGTAATTGCCGCGAAAACCATGTATTTTGTATTTGTAAAAATAGTTTTCGAGCGGAGAAAAATGTATGGTGGCAATAAGCATTTGAATGGTTCTGAAATACCGCAAACATGTTCTATCATTTAAATGATAGAATTTGAGACCATTAAATGGTCGGGAAAATCATGTACCTGACCATTCAATTTTTTACTTTTTTACATGGAAAAAAGTATTTTTATAGGTTACGTATAGACATGTCTAAAACCATTACATGGCCATAAAGACCATTTACATTTTTTTCGTGACCATTTAATTTTTTAACTTTTTTGCAGCGAAAAGAATTTTATAAAAACATTGATCAGGTACACACGATTTTCATTTTGCGCGTCAGTCGTGTGTTGATTGTTTCTTGGAATGGGTGGAGAATACGGATTTACTGTGTTTTGTGTTAATTTATTTATTCAGAAGTGGCACGTGGTTTTATGTGAACACAAAAAAGGAAAGTGTAATTGAAAAAAATGTACCTGTTTTTTGTTCTGCATTTTGATATATGGTATAATTTATTTTTATTTGCAGTTAAAGATGTCTGCGTTTGTACATTTGATGGGCACGATGCAAATATGGAATTAATTATTTACTGTTGAAATTAAAATAAAATAGGGTGTGTAAAAATATATGTTGTTTGCTTGAACGGCATTATAAATTCAAATAAACAATAAATTAGTTTATAAATCAAAAACAATGGAAGATGAAGATGGGAAAATGGCGACAGAGGGTATCAAACCATTGACGGCGTTCGATGCAAACGTGTCGTTTATGATTTTTTGTTCCACAAATTAAACTAAGATTAAAAAGAAATTTATATCAGGGAATGACGTAGAACAATCGGTCAAAAGTTTCTCATTATTATTTACACAAAATTTAACATCATTTGTGAGTTTTTAACAAAAAATATTGCAAATTAAAAATGAACGAACGTGTATGTATCGAACACCGTAAATGCAACGTTTGGTATGACGTCGCCCATTTTCCAATCTTCCTTTTCTATTGTTTTTGGTTTATAAATAAATAAAAACAAACAAATAAAGTTAATTTTGTGTTTTCTTTTCTCAAGTGGCGTCCTTTTTTTGACGATGAAAAAAGTTTTTTCATAAAGATCAAAACATTTTAGGTTGTGACCATGTTCTTTTAACTAGGAGAAAAACATTTTTAATGAATACCATAACATTTTAAATCGTTGCCATTGTCTTTTCATTCAAACAAAATTCTTTTTATCAATATAATAACATTTTAGATGAGGACAATTATATTTTTTTTAGAACCATGTTCACTGAGCCAACATGGCTGCAGGTTAAAATGTTACATGGTCGCCGCAAAAATAGCTGCTATCATATTATTTTGCTCTTCGAATATGATTGTGGCAATCATGTTTCTTCTCTGCGTGTAGAAACGCCGATATAACTCAAATAAGTAAATATGACCATGTTTGTGATAAAATTTTCAAATTTTAATAAACTCTGCACTATTTAAACTCAATGAAACTTTCTTATATTGTAGAAATTCTCCGTGATTCGTTCTAAAAAATGTGTATCTTTACATGAAAGAAACTTCGCAATAATAATTCTGAAAAATTCTTCAAAATTAATGAAATAATTTTTAAATTTTTCAACTTTTGGATCTTGATGAAAGTCGCTTTCAAAAATAGCAGATGTTTTTCAATACTTTATTTTAAAGACGTTTTTACTTGAAATTTAGAAGAATTTCTACTTGTTGTCTAGTATGAATTTGAAAATTTAAGTTATCGTTCACCCAGAAAAAAGTGAACTCCCATGTTAAAAAATTTTAACTAAAATGTTTTACTAACTGCAACAAATAAGTTCACCATTTTTGTCAAATTGAAAAAAAAAAAAATATTAGAAATAGTAAATTTTTTTATGTTGTTTATAAAAACTCCATATTTTGAAAAAATAGTAGTTAAAAATTGCTAAAATGTTCTAGGCGCTATATGAAGTTCAAGACGGACACAATTAAAGTAAAAATTAAATTTAAAATTCTGCCATTTTAGGAAAATATGAACTATTTACAAATGTAGTAAAATGGTACTTCAGTTGTATAAAACTTTGATTCTCAGTTTTAGTGTATGTCATTAAATTGAGCAAAAAATAAGAAAAACTTCTCATATTTGGTAAAATTGAACTAAAATCAACTGAATTTCATGAACTGAAATAAAGTTAAATCGACTATAAAAAATTTCGTTGACTTTTTTTCTGAGGATGATAGCACATGAAGAAAAAAGCTGAAAAACAAGTAAATTAAAATTAGATTTCTAGACTCTAGTACGCAAAACTCAAATTTAGAAGCAAATTGTGTTTTAAAGATATCCTTACATCAATTCTTCGAATCTTTGGCTCGGAATCAATACCAAAATCATTAGTGTAAAGTTAAAAAACTTTGGAATTGAAAATGTTTTTTTTTATTGCTAGTAGGTTTTCTTTTTTATGAAATTGCTTCTTTAAAATAAGAATTAATATCAAAATCGAAATCAAACTCAACATCTTTTAATGAAGGCCAAAATATAATCCAAGCCAACTTTTATTTGAGTGTATCGTCATCAAACTGTAGAAATAAAAAATAACAGGCCTAAGATATGTAGCTGTCGTCATAGATATAAACGAAAGACTTTCCATTTGAGAGAATCTAACCACATTTCCGTTCTCTTTCTCTCTGTCTCTCGTGTTTTTGATTACTTCTATTGTTTGGTCTATGGCCTTTGTTTGTGTGTGTGTGTGTGGGAGGATAAAATTCTAGTTCATTGTTTTCGAACAACTTACGATACTATCGACATCACTGCTATTCTCTATGATGGGCTTGTCATCGTTCGAGGGGCACTTGAAAAACTCTTCGAGCACCTTGCGCGTTTCCGAGAACTCATAAAGGTAATCAAAGGTTGATGACTTGCTGGGTATAGTCAAGGGATTGCTGCTGACAATACCCGTTGGTATTATGGACGAAGGTGTCGTTGGGGCTGCTGTTGCTGTTGTGGCTGTGATAACGCCCCCATTAGACATCGTCATAGCCGCTGATGGGGAGGCAATATTATTTAAGGATGTCATTGTCGTCATGACCAAAGTATTTGGCGGCGCTGTTGTTGCATTGCTCGATGGTGTACTGCATGAGCTGGGACTTACTGTCATGGATGTACTGGCGGTTGGTGGTGGAGCTGCAGCGTTGGCTGATGCTGACATCGAGCCAGTCTCAATATCCAATGAGGATGGCAGTGGTGGTGAGGGTGAGGTTGTGGCCCGACTATCACACATGCCTCCACCAATTCCCGTGTGAAGTCCTCCTGTCACTGTTATATGGCTAATGGCATCTGGCGTAGCCAGGTCAGATATTGTACCAATTTCTGATACATCATTGCTGGTATCTTCGGCATTGTTGTCTCTTGTTGGTGACTGGTGTTGTTGTTGGTGTTGAGGCAACGATTGGGAATTCAATTGTTGATGATGTTGTTGCTGTTGCTGCTGCTGTTGTTGTTGGTGATGAAGCTGCTGCTGTTGCTGTTGTTGACTTTTGCCATTGTAATTTAGCAACATAATCGGTGGTGTTGTCTCACGTTGTGGGGATATGATACGCTGTGCCAGAACATTCCAAGAGAACACCGAAGACATGAATTGCAAGAAATTGGAAGAGAAAGAACAGCAACGGAAATAATATTTATTTTTAATCTTATCCCAGTGTCAACATAGAGAAAAACGTATTTGGTTTTATTTTTTTGCCTCTGTCATGTTTGTCCTTTGGCTGCCTTGGCTCATCTTGGCCACCAAGGATTTGTGGTTTGCGTCTGATTTACTTACCTGTGGAAAACCTGGTCTGGCCGCATAGTGTTGTTTGGGTGAATTGGTTGCCACATTGTTTGCGGATGCTGATGCCGTTGTGTTTACTGTCACCGAGGATCCACTCGCCGTTGTGGAGGTGGCAGAAATGACATTATGATGATTGGTTTTATTTGTAACATTCGTTTGTGTTTTACTACTGTTTGCCCGGTGATGATGGTGATCCTCATCGTTATTGCTATTGCCCATTTGTCCAATACGTCTGGGGGAGCCTTCATATTCTGTGGAAGATTAAAAAGAAGCCACGAGAAGTGAACACAAACTGTCGAAATGAAAGTGTAGCAATACTATCGAAGTTCTATGGTGTTGGAGTGTTTGCAGACTAGTGATTTTAAATAGGGATAAGCCGGGAGTCATATACGAAATTTAGCAAAAAAAACTTTGTTAATTTTCGTTTGGTTTTTCTTTGGTTGTGAATATTTTGAAAATTGATTTTTAAATCAAATATTCTTACATATGTGTCAGTGTATTTCAGGGATTATTTGTGGAGGGACCATATTTTGCGATGGCTAGGAAGGTGGCTGTATATATAGAGAGTTTCGTTATAGTCAAAGCACACAAAAAACATGTGGTTTTGGTTTGGCTATCAAAAACAGGAGAATCAACGCATCTGATTTGATTCGACATATTTGTTATGTATGTGTTTTAATGGACGTAATATTACCTAGTAGGACTGGTGGTTTGAATATTTAAGAAGTTGGGCCACAAAAGTCGGAAATATATTTTTTTCAAAACGAATATAAATTTTTGGAAAATTTCGATAAATCGACTAGTAGACTTTCTGACAAAACCGATTGATCAATATTAACTAATGGAGTGAAATATATAAAAATCGAATTTTAATTAAAAGGGAACTTTGATGAAGATCTTTTTTTAATGCTGAGAAACCGGAAGGTAAAAAGTCAACTTTTTCCAAATTTTAAAAATTTTAAAACTCGAAGATTTATAATTATCAAAAATCGGACAAACAATATAGTAAAAATCGAATAGACGAAAGTATATTTTCCAAAATTTTGAAGGTATCAAAAATTCCTGTTTTCCAATTATAGGGAATGAAAAAGCAGATTTACTTTATAAGGAAGGCGCAAGAGGCATGAATAATATCACCATGGACGTTTTTTTTGTATATTTAAAGAATCAATTGAAAATATGATGATTTACGGAAGGGCCGTTGGGCTTCTGCGGGCTGCGAGCAAACAAAACTGATACGGGACAAAAATAATAGTAGAAACACTGGAATGCTAATGGTGATGCACATAGAGGTAAGGCCTATAATAGGAAACATAACAGGACACAATACAATATTAATGACTACCTTTGCAAAAGTCAAACGTAGACTTTTCCAAAATTTAACAAGTGAGTAAAGTAGAAAGTCAGGTGGGGCCGGCTATATCATACCCTTAACCACTCCTACTGTATTAGTAAACATAAGCATTTGTGGGGTATCATTGGTATAGGTTTTGGAGAACATAAAGGGGGGTACATGTTTATGGGTGTCTTGTCACAATCTGAGCAGAAATGTCTAATATTATGAGATGTAGTTTATTTTGCTCCAAAAGAGTTAGTATGCCACTAATATTGAGTCCATTATTAAAAAAGAGGAAATCGGTCAATTAGTTGTGGGTAATAAATCCAAATTTCTGCAAATAGGGCAATAGATTTATGTAAGAGCTACATGTAAGTCTAAATACGATCAGCTAGTACATCAAAATTTGAAATTTGAATAACATAGGTTAATAAATAAGAGTATTATGGCCAAATATGACAAAATCGAGCGATGCATATATATATGGGACCTATATCTAAGTCTGAACCAATTTGTATAATATTTTGCAGGTATGATTGATACCACAGAAGATCACTTTGTGTAAAATTTGAGTACGATCAGTTAATAAATGAGGCCCCTATGGTCAAAAATAAGGTTATTAGGGGCAAATTTTTCAAAATCGGGCGATACATATATATGGGAGCTATATCTAAATTTGAACCGATTTAGATGAAATTTTGCACATACAGTTAGTGCTATAGAATATTACATTCAGCCAACCTTGGTTACGATCGGTTGATAAATAAGGGTTTTACGGCCAAATTTGGCAAAATCGGGCGATACATATATATGGGAACTATATCTAAATCTGAACCGATTTCGATTATTTTTGGCACATATTGTCAGTACCATAAAAGATTAGAGTATGCCAAGTTTGAGTAAGATCGCTTAACAAATAAGGTATTTATGACCAAATTGGGGAAAATCGGGCGATACATATATATGGGAGCTATATCTAAATCTGAACCGATTTCGATGAAATTTTGCAAACTTAAAGGGTGATGAAAAAGTTTACTATGTGCAAAATTTGATGACGATCGGTTTGTAAAAAAGCGCAACGTGACTCCATTTGTCGAAATCGGGCGATACATATATATGGGAGCTATATCTAAATTTGATCCGATTTCTTCCAAATTCAATAGCGTTCGTCCTTGTGCCCAAAAAAACACCCTGTACCAAATTTCATCCAAATCGGTTAATAATTGCGACCGGAATCCTGTGAACAACAAATACATGGACAGACGGACGGACACCAAGCGCTAGATCGACTCAGGAGGTGATTCTGAGTCGATCGGTATATATTTTATGGGGTCTAAAATCAATATTTCTGGTAGGCACATTTTTTGGCCGATCAAACTTATTATACCCTGACCACTATGTGGTTTAGGGTATAAAAATGGTGACTTGGACTTAGAGAATTCTTTGGTTCCAGGAGCTTTGACGGATACGAAAAATGTAATATAATTCTTTAAAATTCAATAAGTGACATGATGTGCATAGATGGAGATGCATTTTTATCGGAGCACATAAAGTGTGCAAATAACCTCGAATTATATGTTTTCGCAAAATGTTTGCATAATATATTCACCCAGATCATAGCGCCCAGGTAATATTGATACTTCAAGTAAATATAATACTCCTTTCATGCGCATTTTATAGATTATATTGTATTCTTCTCGAGATATTGAATGAACACGTTTTTTGGATACAACACTAGAATATGTAAATTAACAATCTTATTGTCACAATTCCCTTGCTATGTGAATTTTTAGAATTTGTTTGCTATGTAGATGCAACTTTCAGTATACAATAGGCAAGTTTTTGATAGCAAATGGAGATGTCCAAAGACATATACTGCTTACTCTCATACATGGATAAGACTATCGGAAGATTTGATGAAAAAGAAAAAAACTTATTGGTTTCTTTAAAATTATGACCTCACCCACGTGCATTTTTTTTTAAGTGGGTGCATTTTTTTTTTTGATACAGAAGGGCTTTTTGAAGTAAAATGGGAAAAAGTGTTCTGCCTCGTGCGAAAATTGAACTAAATTGTATACCATTTTTTAGATTTCAATAGTGCGTTGTTTAAATAGAAACAATTTGAACATTTTTTTTGGATGTTTTACTACCGTTTCTGAAATTCTTCCTTCTCAAAATAGAAAAAATTAACTAAAAGTAAAGAAAACTAGTTAGGAAAGTCTAAAATCAGGCCGGGTCGACTATATTATACCCTTCGATACCACCTCAAATCTTTCAAATTTGTTAGGTGCCATATCTAAAGGATACTATTCCCATATACATATATCTAAATCTGAACAATTTATTACCAAATTTAGCATGCGTAGACAGAATGTTAATTCTACTCCCTGTGCAAAATTTTCAAGTAAAACTTTTGCCCCTCGAGTCATATGAGTGAGGGTTTCTGGGACCATATATGTGTATATCGGACAAAAAATATATACGGAAGCTATACCTAAATCTGAACCGATTTCTTCCAAGATCAATAGGGTTCTATTCTGACACAAACTTGTGTCAACTTTGAAGTCGATCGGGCTAAAACTTCGACCTAGGCATTGATCACAAAAATGTGTTGACAGATGGATGGACTGGCGGATAGTCGGACATGGCTAGGAGCCGGGCCTGAACATTATTGCCAAAGACACCATGTGTCTATCTCATCTTCTTCTGGGTATTGTAATTATATGCCCCACCTAATAATTCCTAATAATAATAGTGTGCCGCAGGGTATAAAACTCGGCCGAAGCCGATTATTTTCCTGAAATTTGTAATTCAAGAATTTTGGAGTGTTTTAATTCGATATTAGCATTTTTATTTAACAAAGGCATAAAACACCAATAAATAGTAATCTTATTATATTCTTTTAGAACTAAGTAGTTTGATATTATTAATGACAAACAAGGATTTTTTATTTATATTTTTGTTTTATTTGTATTGGGTGTTTTTACTGAGACAACTTCAATACTGGGACAATTCGGTATGAAATAAATAATTCAAAATGCTTCGGTTAGCTTATGTTAGGTTACGTTAGGTTAGGCGGCAGCCCGATGTATCCAGCTCACATAGACTATTCAGTCCATTGTGATACCAAATTGGTGAACTTCTCTCTTATCACTGAGTGCTGCCCGATTCCATATTAAACTCAATGACAAGGGACCTACTTTGTATAACCGAGTCCGAACGGCGTCCCAGCAAAAAAAGCGTCGACAAAAAAGTAATGAAAATGTTCTTTTTGGATCCGGAAGTGGTGCAAAATTGACGCAGAAGCGATGAATTTAACATGGGGTTGTCATAGGATGGAAGTCCTCCATTTCAACAGCCGGTGCACTGAATGTGCATCACTTCTTTAGGTGTGATCCGCATTCAATATTTTGGATGTAAATTGAAAAATTCTGTGATATTTTTTCAAATAAATAATTTTTATAATTTTTAATGGATCCTAACGCTTGTCAAAAACGCTTGACCTCAAATATTTTTAAAAATTCACAATTTTTTCAGATTGGATTTAGCATTTTTTTCGACAAAATTTAAATAATTATAAAAAAAGTTAAAATTACCCATTAAAAATATGAAAAAGCATGTTATAAAAAATTTAATGAAAAGGACTTCCTGCGTAGTTAAAATAAAGAACACCATTGGGAGTACATCTTCTGGAAGAGCTTTTACAGTTGTGCCTTTGGAAGAACTTCCAAATTTTTTTGCTGGGGTTCCACATTACAGTGGAAAAATGTTACCAACATTACTTAGGTGGGATAATCCACCGCTGAAAAACTTTTTGGTGTTAGGTCGAAGCAGGAATTGAACCTATACTATGAACGAAGTGAACGAAAACGTTCTTTTGCCTTTGGATTATCAATAATAAATTATTTTTTTTTTAGTTTTAGTAATAAAAAATAAGTTTTGGATTTTTGTATGCCACTACGGGTTGAATTTCGTTGAATAAAATTTTTCACACGCCGACCCATCCTATTTTGTCGTTTGGCAATTCTGCCACTATCATTATAATGATTTATAGGGCGATACACAAACAGTTTGTTTACTGTGAAGTGTTTGAGCTCATCAACAAAGGGCGGTTGTGAGTTTCCAAACAATTATAAAGCAGACATACTTTTACTCATGAACTCAATCAGAAATAACTTTGTTCCTATGTAAGTTCAGACGCAAATGCTTTTTGTGGCTTGTAAATAATGCAAGAAATTGTCCATACAATGAAAACACGCCTATTATTGGTATCTCCTAGAATGATTTTGTTTACGAGCGTGTGTAGATTTTAAGATGTAGAAATGATTCTATGAACTATACTGGCCATTAGACAATAGTCCGCAAATGATTTAAGTGAATATGACTTAGTGCATAAGTTGTGCAAATTTAGAACTACAAGTGATTGAGACAGTGCGATGTGGGGCATTGAAACGGGTGCTTCATCATCAGCATCTGAATAAAAGCAAATGGGATATGGTCACTACTTACCTATAATGCCATGACGTGATTCTACACTAATTCCATGATTTTTCTCTGAATACTTCTTGTGATCCTTAAAGGAGGACGACGATGATGACAATTCCACACTGTCGCACACATTGTTGCCGGAGACAAGATGTGGCGTTGTCTGTGGTACTTGAGAGTGAGACTGATGTTTATCGTCTTTCACATCGGTCACCAATAAATGGGATGATTTTTTCGGACCACTGCTCAACAATGGATTCGACGATGCAGTGCTACCCAGCACATTGGCCGTTGTATTGCTGGATGGTTCATGATGGTTTTTCACATCCGCTAATAATGAATTACGATGATTGTTAATTTGCGATGAATCGGTTGTAACACGTAAATCTAAAAAATAAGAGAAATGGTAGGAGAAAAAAAAAACAGATATCATGAATGAAATGGAAAACACTATGATGGTATATTGGCTTTTTTTCATTGTTATTTTTTTTTTTTTTTTAATAAAACAATGTTGGCTCAATTTTTTTTGTTTTCAATCTATCGGAGCTTAAGGGGAAGGGTTGGTAGAACATGAACATAAAAAATAAATTAAAATATGTACATATTGGTCATTGTATCGCCCTCTGAAATGAGTCCATATGGATAAAGGAGTGTCTATTCATCGACCTTTGGACCAAAGGTCTACCAATGTTATTGATTGGATTTCAGTTCATGGCCATTGATCATAATGAATGGGGCAGAATGATAATGGAATATGTATTCAACTCCCCTCCATTTGCTCTCCAGACTTATTCTCAGTATACACCAACAACAAACAATCATGACCTTACCTTATGGAAATCCCTTTCAATTCATTTGCATTTAATAACATTTTCCCAGAATACAACTTTGTGTTGTAGATGGCCATATTCTGTCACATTGCATCATGTGCAAGGTTGGCAGTGTATATGGATGGCAATAGGGTCGTTTTAAATTAGTATTGAATATTTCTTCTGCACATTGAAGGGTATTTCATTTGAGAGTAGATGAAATATCTGCAATACTACTTTATTGAAAATCTTCTGATAGCTAACATATATTCTGCATTATTCAACAATTCTATATAGCAGTGCTACATATGTATGAATAGCAAGATAACATAAGAAGAAATTTCAAATATTAATTGAAAATTTCAAGTTAAGTTGGAAGTCTCAACTCTAGGGGATTAAGACTTATGGAAGTTATAAAGTTATTCGTTATGGAACTAAAGCGTGATAGTGTTTTTTTATTTATTTGACTAGAAAATTACAAGTGACTATCGTTAGAGCCCTCCAGCATTTAAATCTGTAGAAATTGTTTGTTTCTCGTCAGTCGTTACGGCCATACTGGTAATGTTGCATCGCGTGTCAAAAAGTACGAAAAAATTCGGTAACAACGTCAGACAAGATCAGAAAAATGAATGTCAGTAGTGGTAGAAAACTTATTCGTAATCTTAACTATCTCGAGAACTGATGCTATACATACTGAAAAATGAGCTTGAACTACAGCCATTGAAGTTCCAGAGGGCGCAACAGCTTACAGATGCACAATAATGTTAGACTGGAATGATGTGGACGCTGGAACAGCCATGGTCGCTCCCCGCTCGTAATCATGGACCAAGGGGTCAAACTAAATGGCCAATATTATCGGGAAAATATCCAAAAGACAGTATTGAAGCCCTGGGCAGACAAACATTTCGGCCGCAGACCATGGACATTCCAACAGGACTCAGTACCATCGCACTCAACTGACGTCACCGAAGAATGGCATAAAACGGAGGTTCGTCGCTTAATTTCTGCCGAACAAGGCCCATCAAAATTTTCGCTTCTCAATCCGCTGAACATTTGTGTCTAGGACATTCTGAAGAGAAAGGTTGGCATTAAAAAATACCAAAGTCATCGATCATCTTAGGTTAGGTTAGGTTAGGTGGCAGCCCGATGTGTCAGGCTCACTTAGACTATTCAGTCCATTGTGATACCACATTGGTGAACTTCTCTCTTATCACTGAGTGCTGACCGATTCCATGTTAAGCACAATGACAAGGGACCTCCTTTTTATAGAGTCCGAACGACGTTCCACATTGCAGTGAAACTACTTAGAGAAACTTTGAAACCCTCAGAAATGTCACGAGCAGTGGGATAATCCACCTATGAAGGAATCGAACCCACGACCTTGTGTATGCAAGGCGGGCATACTAACCATTGCACCATGGTGGCTCCCATCTTAAGACAATACTTCATCGGGATTGAACTAAAATACTACCGAGTCACTTTCCTGCAGCATATGAGGGCATCGTCTAAAATTTGATGTTTTGTCCAACATCGGTTGCTGAAGTTGGTACAATTCTACCAAAAATGGTAGGTGTTTTACTGCTTGGTAGATTGGTAGAATTCTTGATGTTTTGGCAGATTTTATGGAACATCCCTCTCCAACTAAAAGGTATGTACTCCAATTCTCTATACACTGAAAAAATAGCATGCTCGGCTCCAAAGAATTTGTCTTTACTAAAAAAATTTTGGTATTGATTCCGAGCCAAAGAAGCGGAGAATACAAGTAAGGATACTTTTAAGGCACAATTCTGTTTTAAATTTCGGTTTTGTGTGTTTGCTTCTAGGAAGCAGATTTTAATTTTTCACTTTTTGAGCATTTTTTCTTCATATGCTATCAAAGTCCTTTAAAAACGAGTTAACGACAACTTTATTTTCCAAATTCAGACTCGACTTCCAGTAGAAATTATGATATGTTTCAAGTAAAAACGTCTTTAAAATAAAGTGCTTAAAAACATGTCCTATATTTTTGCGTTGTAGTCAAGATGCAAAAAGACAACAAATTTAAAGACAATTTCATTAAATTTAAAGAAATTTTCTGAATTATTAAAATCAAGTTGACCTTAGCCCAAACATTTTTTCTTTCATGTTATGATACCCATTTTTAAGTCAAATCACTTAATTATAAGGACAATACGACTTCATTGGAAAGTTTATCGACTTTTGGACAAGGAAAAAAACTTTATATTAGAGAAATACGTCTTCTATGCTAAGCAAAATTTGCATTCGCATTTTAAAGACATGAAATCTTTGACCTCAACACAATATTTTTTTCAGTGTAGAAATAAAATTTAGAAAACTTTTATACAGAAAAAAAATTGTTTTGGGAAATATTTCTATAGAAAAAAAAAATATTGACAAAAATTTCTATAGAACTAAAAATTTCTATAGAACTAAAATCAAAGCGAAAAGGAGCAAAGTTTGGATAAAAGTTTTATTGTAGTTTTGATTTCAGCTTAAAACAATGCGTTGACTAAACTACAAGGGTAGCTTAACCAACAGAGAGAAAAGTATATTTATCAAATTTATTTGGGAGTTTTATAATTTGGTAGACTTGTGGTAAAAATTTACTTGAAATTTTGGTAAATTATTTTTGCCACGAGTGGCAACCGTGATATCTATGTTGCCAGAAGGATGGAAAAAAGTAGTGTCTAGCAATGGATAATATTTCGATTGATCAGTCTGCTATACGTTTTCTCGGAATAAATTCTCAAACATTTAAAAAATTTCCCATATTTAATTTGCGCTCCCAATATATTTGAATATTTTTTATCTTTACCCCAAAGATTCCATATCTCAGTTAATTTTGCGATTATTTCTTTAAATCGAAAATGCGTTTACTAGTAAAAATTTGCCTTACATTGGAGGACTCGAATTTGAATTTGATTCGTTTCCTAAATTTAGTGAATAAAATTAAAGCAAAGATTATGAGAACTCTTTTTTAGTTTCATTTTTAATTATTTGAAAGGAATTTGTCCTTAATATTGTGTAAATTGTGTGTCCTAAAACGGTACTTTTTTTATTATTTTTTATGTTATACATCGTTTTTATTTTTGTATACATGTATTTGTTTCCATTTAAAATCTAAAAAAAAAAAATTATCGTAATTTGCAAAACCTTCTCAAAAGAACTTCCTTGGAAGTGAAAAGGTCAAACGGGACAGGTTCAAATCTCAGCGGGGATGATTTTTTTTATTTTTTGCGTTTTTATTGATTTTCTATCCTTGTTTGCGAAACTTAATTGTTCAAAACTTAAAATTTCACGGCCTAATTCCGTACTTTGTAAGACTTGTCCAAAAGGACTGCATCGCAAGTGTAAAAAATTGATGGGGGATTCCGGGATGCGCTTTAAAAGAAATGTTTGTGAAACAACTTCAATTTTTTTTTGCTGGGATACTATATATTATGAATCTAGGAATAATTTACCAATGACCCGATGAAAACTTGATTCATGGGCCTTAAACCAGAAAATTGGTGTATGTTACGGTCACATTAAAAATTAGACAAATGCAAAGCATATGCAGCAAATCGTTTGATGTTCATAAAATAACAAACTATCACTTGATGCATAATACGTAGAGTCGGGGATTAAAAATATATGGGGACTAATTAATAATGAACAGATAATGGAGAGAACACAGAACAAAAAAAAAAACAATTTTTTCTTATAGGACGAAATTAATTGATTCAATTATTTTTTAATCTTCAATCACAGAAATAATATTATCAATCACAAACGTTAATTAAAAAAATATAATAATTCATTCAATTAAAACATTAATTGATCCAGTTAAAAAATAAATCGATACAATTAATGTTTGTGATTGATGCTCGACTATTTTTATACCCTCCACCATAGGATGGGGGTATATTAACTATGTCATTCCGTTTGTAACACATTGAAATATTTCCCTAAGACCCCATAAAGTATATATATTCTGGGTCGTGGTGAGATTCTGAGTCGATCTGAGCATGTCCGTCCGTCCGTCTGTTGAAATCACGCTAACTTCCGAACGAAACAAGCTATCGACTTGAAACTTGGCACAAGTAGTTGTTATTGATGTAGGTCGGATGGTATTGCAAATGGGCCATATCGGTCCACTTTAACGTATAGCCCCCATATAAACGAACCCCCAAATTTGGCTTGCGATTGCTCTAAGAGAAGCAAATATCATCCGATCCGGCTGAAATTTGGTACATGGTGTTAGTATATAGTCTCTAACAACCATGCAGAAATTGGTCCATATCGGTTTATAAGTACATATAGCCCCCATATAAACCGATCCCCCGATTTGGCTTGCGGAGCCTCTAAGAGAAGCAAAATGTATCCGATCCGGCTGAAATTTTGTACATGGTGTAAGTATTTGGTCTCTAACAACTATGCAAAAATTGGTCTACATAGGTTAACAATTATATATAGCCCCCATATAAACCGATCCCCCGATTTGGCTTGCGGAGCCTCTAAGAGAAGCAAATTTCATCCGATCGGGCTGAAATTTTGTACATGGTGTAAGTATATGATCTCGAATGACCAAGCAAAAAATTGTCCACATCGGTCCATAATTATATATAGCCCCCATATAAACCGATCACCAGATTTGACCTACGGAGTCTCTTGGAAGACCAAAATTCATCTGATTCAGTTGAAATTTGGTACGTGGTGTTAATATATGGCCTCAAACACCCATGCAAAAATTTGTCGAAATCGGTCCATAATTATATATAGCCCCCATATAGACCGATCCCCAGATTTGACCTCCGGAGCCCCTTGGAAGAGCAAAATTCATCCGATTCGGTTGAAATTTGGTACGTGATGTCAGTATATGGTATCCAACAACCATGCAGGAATTGGTTCATATCAGTCCATAATTATCAGATTTTACCTCCGCTGCCTTTTGGAGAAGCAAAATTCATCCGATCTGGTTGAAATTTGGTACGTGATGGTAGTATATGATAAAACTTTGGTGAAATTTTTTATGCGAAAAATATTTATTACCATTCTCTTTTAATGTTGACCTAAAAATAAAAATACGATGTCTAGACGCTCATGTTTCGTTGTCGGAACAACAGATTCCAAATTGTGATCGCAAACATTAAAATTGACCCAACGATTTTTATACCCTGCTCCACACTGTGGAACAGGGTATTATAAGTTAGTGCATATGTTTGCAACACCCAGAAGGAGACGAGATAGACACATGGTGTCTTTGGCAAAAATGCTCAGGCTGGGCTCTTGGGTCGATATAGCGATGTCCGTCTGTCCGTGAACACATTTTTGTAATCAAAGTCTAGGTCGCAGTTTTAGTCCAATCGACTTCAAATTTGGCACAAGTATGTGTTTTGGCTCAGAATAGATCCCTATTGATTTTGAAAGAAATCGGTTCAGATTTAGATATAGTTCCCATATATATATTTCGCCCGATATGGACTTATATGGCCCCAGAAGCCAGAGTTTTAACCTAATTTGCTTAAAATTTTGCACAAGAAGAACAATTAGTACTGTAGTCAAGTGTGCCAAATTTTATTGAAATCGGTTCAGATTTAGATATAACTCCCATATATATCTTTCGCCCGATATGGACTAATACGGTCCCAGAAGCCAGAGTTTTACCCCAATTTGGTTGAAATTTTGCACAGGGAGTAGAATTAGCATTGTAGATATGCATGCCAAATTTGGTTGAAATCGGTTCAGAGTTAGATATAGCTCCCATATATAGCTTTCGGCCGATTTACACTCATTTGACCATAGAGGCCAATTTTTTGCTCCGATTTAGTTTAAATTTTGCACAGGGAGTAGAATTGGCATTGTAGCTATGCGTGCCAAATTTGGTTGAAATCGGTTCAGATGTAGATATATCTCCCATATATAGCTTTCGCCCGATTTACACTCATATGACCACAGAGGCCATTTTTTAACTCCGATTTAGTTGAAATTTTGCACAGGGAGTAGAATTAGCATTATTGCCATGCGTGTCAAATTTGGTTGAAATCGGTTCAGATTTAGATATAGCTCCCATATATATCTTTCGCCCGATTTACACTCATATGACCACAGAGGCCAATTTTTAACTCCGATTTAGTTGAAATTTTGTACAGGGAGTAGAATAAGCATTGTTGCTATGCGTGCCAAATTTGGTTGAAATCGGTTCAGAATTAGATATAGCTCCCATATATATGTTTTTCTGATTTCGACAAAAATGGTCAAAATACCAACATTTTCCTTGTAAAATCGCCACTGCTTAGTCGAAAAGTTGTAAAAATGACTCTAATTTTCCTAAACTTCTAATACATGTATATCGAGCGATAAATCATAAATAAACTTTTTCGAAGTTTCCTTAAAATTGCTTCAGATTTAAACGTTTCCCATATTTTTTACTAAAATTGTGTTCCACCCTAGTGCATTAGCCGACTTAAATTTTGAGTCTATAGATTTTGTAGAAGTCTATCAAATTCTGTTCAGATCGAGTGATATTTAAATGTATGTATGTGGGACAAACCCTTATATATAGCCCCCAACATATTTGACGGATTTGATATGGTATCGAAAATTTAGATCTACAAAGTGGTGCAGGGTATAATATAGTCGGCCCCGCCCGACTTTAGACTTTCGTTACTTGTTTTCATTGATACCATGAAATAATTTCATTATTCGTTAATAGTACGAAACGTTTCTTTAATTATCAGAAAATTAGAAGAAATGAAAGCGAACAATTTCGTTATATCAATTAATTTGTTTCATTGACTCAATTTTAATGACATATTTGGTTTATATAACGAAGTTTTTTCTACCAGTGAATGGAATGAGAAAGTTACTATAAACTCCATTTCATGATGGAGGGCTATGCTAGTAGGTAAATTATTGTAAATGACATGGATTATGTCCTGTAAATAAGTAGAAATGTAATGTCACATCAATATGAAATGACACGAAAATTTAACAACAGCATGTTGATCTCATTTTAGCTTTTCGTCCTTAATGGCCAATATGCTGTTTGCCTTTGTCAGACTCGAACTTGGGGGAATTTTACTATTTTTCCAAATAGATTTCCCTCATAAAGAAATGATAAATGGATCCATGAAAAAAAAAAAACAGATTTTTTTCCAAATTAATTTCATTGAATTAACTTGGCACCTATCACCATAGCATCTCCCCTCCTATCAGAATGTCGTTTCTCTTATTTCTTCTGTTTGTCTTTTTGCCATTTTGGTTTTTATTTTCTTTGCTCTTCATATTGATATTGATTTTATTTTGATTCCTATAATACAGCATCGTTGTATTGCTCACGATGAGTAACCAGAAATTTTTATATCTTTGACAAATCTAGGCCAAGATCACAGCCAGTGATGTCATGCATGGGAAATTTTGTTGTCTCCAGTCCATAGACTGTTTATCCCACTGGGGGGGTTCCTTTAATATTCGAACCCCCCAATGATATGACAATGGTCATATTGTAACACCACAATGACTGACAGAATATTCCTAATTACCTCGGATGTATATGGGATTCGGATGAGTGAATGACCAACCATATGTGTCATAAGCATCAGGGGTTGACCAAAATACATTTAACGTTGCACTTTTATTCCCTAAAAGCCTTGAAATGGGATTGTGGTAATTGGTCCAGTGTGTGATTGTGACAGGCTGAATGGTCATTAGTTCCTCATTCGTTTATGGTGATGAATTACCGAAAGCTGTCATCCTAAGGCTGCCAGCAATTTTAATTCCGGGAGGGGGAAAAGCTTTTTTATGGTGAGTCAATATGGAAAAAGGACCTCTTGCCGAGAGTAAGTGGATACTGTAAGCGATGTGTTGTTCGAGTATAATAACAGCGTCAATATGACAGGTCAGCATGAGTTGTCTGACAAGTCGATGGAGTCACCAGGTAGATGTAGTAGTGTGTGTTTGTGTGCCGATATTTGCCAAAATTAATTGAAGGCGACATTTGTCAAACAATAGCAAGAGTGCTTTCCAATTAGGAGTGATTGTTTGCAATGTGGAAGAAACACAAGTAAATCAATTTTAATTTGTTTACTCTCTTCTTGGCTTTGGAGCTGGGAAGGAAAGATGATTTTCTGTATTTTGCTGTATGTCAACATTTCTAATCAGAGTTATGATAGTGAGTAATTAGGGTGTTCCAAACCGGATTCCATTACAAAAACCGAAAACGCATTGTGAATCAATTTAAACATCGGTTAACCGGGTTTTTGTTTTTCAATGAAATTTCTTATGTTTCCTCTGAAATAAGACCGAGGAATTTTTGTATTGCACAGTGCAACTATGACTTTTAGTCCCTCAGTAAATCAATATTTTCAGCTTCAATTTTCGTAAAAACTTACACAAATTCAGAACCTGCATTGTTCAGTTTTAATTGATTATCGAGTTTTGAGCAAAATTAAAGCGCCGTTTTTTAAAGAAAATCGTTCTTCCAAAAACCGGTTATGTGAATTTGGAAAATGTACACTGAAAAAAAAATATAGTCGTGACGCCAAAGATTTCATGTCCTTAAAATACGAATGCAAATTTTGCTTAGCGTAGAAGACACATTTCTCTAATATAAACTTTTTTCCTTGTCCAAAAGTCGATAGACTTTTCAATGAATTCGTATTGTCCTTATAATTAAGTGATTTCATTTAAAATTGACATGAACATGAAAGAAAAAATGTTTGGCCTAAGGTCAACTTGACTTTAATAATTCAGAAAAATTCTTTAAAATTAATGAAATTGTCTTAAAATTTGTTGACTTTTTGCATCTTGCAAAAAATCGTTCAAAAATAGGACATGTTTTTTTTTTTCAAACATAGCATAATTTCTACTGGAAGTCGTGTCTGAATTTGGAAACTAAAGTTGTCGTTAACTTGTTTTTAAAGGACTTTTACAGAATATAAAGAAAAAAGCTGAAAAAGCGAAAAATTAAAATTTGTTTCCTAGAATCAAGTACACAAACCCCAAATTTAAAAGAGAATTGTGTCTTAAAAGTATCTTTACTAGTATTCTCCGCTTCTTTGGCTCGGAATCAATACCAAACTTTTTAAAGTAAAGACAAAATCTTTGAAACCGGGAATGCTTTTTTTCAGTGTAGGAAAATGCACTTATTCAAATATTGAAAAAAGGAAGTCAGCAGGCGGAGAACCTGATTACAAAAGTGAGCATCGTTAACCCTTATACTACGTTGGGTATTAGGTCGTATTTTTCATCACCGAATTTCTTACTTTTGGATTATAATTAAAAGTTCTTACTACTCAGCATGAATTCAGCATATGCTACCAATTAATGCACTGAGTGATAGAAATTCTTAATTATATTCGAACAGTAAGATATGCGGTGTTAAAAAATACGATATGGGTCATCAAATGACCCCAACGTAATGTAAGGGTTAAAATCAAAAGTGCTTAAAATTCTAACACCATAGGTGTGACCAGGGCTGTGGAGTCGGAGTCTGAAGATTTTGCTGGAGTCGGAGTCGTAGAAATTTTGCTCGACTCCGGCGAAACAAACTGAAAAACACTTCCTATCTTAGTAACTAAAGAAATATTTCGACAAATTAGATTCCATTAGGGTTTTTAATCGAACAACGAAAAAAGAAGTAATGGATTTCAGACCATTCAAAGTGTATTTATATGGATGAAATTTCACGGTGATATAAAAATTAGGGTTTACTAGAATATGGGCCGAATAGATCAATTCTATTGTCCATTTTTAACATATTAAAATATCGATTTATGTACTCTTGATAAAGGTACAATTTTAAGACAATATACATATATACAATATAAGACACTATAGCAGTAGAACCTAACGTTCTAAATTTTTTGGCAGGCATGTCGAGTTCGAAGATGGGCCATACCGGACAACTTTGTGATATAGCACCTACATATAAACCCTTCTTCCGATTGTTTTTAAGAAGTTTTTCCCAGTCTAAAATCTTCATCAGATTTGTCAGAAATTTTGAATTTAGAGTTATTTGGGATCCATATTTTGTATATGGAGATAATTACTTGAGAAATCTCCAAATACACCCGATGTCCTTGGAAGCTGTAATTTTAAATTAAACCTCTGCCATGGCCTCTAACAGGGATGATAAATTATGTTGACGAAAAAGTACTAAAAATGTATTAAAAATGTACTTTTCGAAGTCAAAAGGTGCTAAAATTACATAATATCAAATTTAAAGACTATTGTAAAAGTATACGTTTATATTAAAATCTAGTCCGATTTGGACAATTTTTTTAGTTTTTCTAAAAAAATCTTAATTTGCAAAATTTTATTTCTGTAGAAAATGTTGTCAACATTTAGGAAAGTTTGTCAAACTTTTACTTCTAAGAAAATTTTGTAAAAATTTTATTTCTATAGAAAATTATTTCAAAATTTTATTTCTATAAAATTTTGTAAACATTTAATTTCTGTAGAAAATTTTGTCAAAATTTTATTTCTAAGAAAATTTTGTCAAAATATTATTTCTATAGAAAATGTCAAAAACTTCTATAGAAATTTGTTTTCAAAATTTTATTTCTATAGAAAATTTTGTCACAAAGATGTACCTCTTTGCAAAATCGACCAAACGAATGTGCACTGAAAAAACAGTGAACCCACCAGGAAAGAAAATTTTAGTTAATTTTAGAAAAATTTGATTAACTGTAGAAAATTTTAACTAAACTATATTATAAAGGCAGACGTCATGCCGATTGTACAAAAATAAGTAAAAAATTTTCGACTAACTCAAGAAAATTTATTAGACAAAATTATTATTTTTCACTTATTAAAGAAAATTTCGTAGTTTGAAGGAAAAAAATGGAGTTAAAAATTGCAAAAATGTCTTTAGTGCCATACAAAGTTCATGATGGGTGCATTTTTGGTAAAATTTACAAATATAAGAAATTCTGAACTATTTTGTGGGAGACACGAATTTAGTTCATCTTTATACTTCTTTTGTATATAATTTTTTCCTCTGTTTTAGTTAAGTTAACTTACGTACGCAAAAAATTATTAAAGTCATGGAAACTTTCTTAAAACGTAATAATTCCATGAACTAAAAGAGAATTAAATAAGCTTTAGTGAAATATAGAGTTCTCTTTTTTATGAGTGTGGTATAGATAATATTCCTCTCAAAAATGTTGAGATACTGTAATATCCTAATTTCTCCAATGTCCGCTTTTTATAATTTTTAGAGTTAAGTTTATATGTGAGAAACGTTCACATTTAGGCAGAATAGAGTAATTGTGATGAAACAGAACCAAATGACTCGCGGTCGTGCCACGGTGCTTTTGGCAGTCGAAATGTATAAAAAAAAGCACAAAAGTGTAAACTTTATCAACCCTGGCCTCTAGTGTCCATAACTGATATACCATTTATAAATCGATGTTTCACCATTTTATATCTATAGAAACAATTGGTTATTTAAAATTCCGCCCGTCCTAATTTTGTGGCAGTTTACGTTTGTTTTCTATATCCGACACATTACATTTTTTAACATCTAAACTTTCTGTCTGATTAGCTAGTCATTTTGATTTTTGTGTGTTCTTCTTTTTTATATAGATTTATTTTTTATAAAATTCCTATATAGATTAATTCCAGGATTTTTATTCTTAAACTTCTGGAAGCCCTATTATTTTTTGAATTTTTTTGTTTTTATAAATATGTTACATATTTTGGAGATTGTTGTTATCTACCCATATTTTTATGTGGTCTCCCTATAGTCTTGTGTCGTATTTTAATTTATTGGACTGACATTAAAATGTAGAGTTCTTTACATCCCAAAAATGCTGAGATTTGTCGTCGAGTCCTATCGAAATTTAAATTTAGGGTTCTTTAGGACATATAAACACATATCGCAAAATAAAATACTTATATCGGTCTATTTTTGGAACGCTACACTTTACAATTACAATTGGAATACTGTTAAAATTAGATTTAGGTACACCACCTGGAGTCGACTCCGGAGTCGGAGTCGAGGCTAATAAGAAATGCTGGAGTCGGAGTCGGAGGCGAGCAAAATTGACTCGATTCCACAGCCCTGGGTGTGACTAAACTTGTAAGCGAATACATTTTGTGAACGTGAGTATTCTCATGAGTGCATTATTCCGAAATTTGTTGCTCAAGCCCAAGCATAATAAGTAAATAATCCGTTCCTCACATAGGAAATTTTAGTTTACCATCTGCATTGTTTGGAAGAAAGGAATATATAATATGTTATAAACGTTGATTGTTTTACGGGCTGCCATTATACCTAATCTAACCTAACTATCGTATCGGCGTTTGATATATGTGTTAGCATTTTGTAAACCTACATTTTCTTTTCTGTTGTATTAACTTTTGTTTTTGAGTGTAGACGAATGTAAAGCTTCCATTAAATTGCAATAGCAAATATCAATAAATAACAGCCGGAAAAATCCTATCAATTATACAATTTCCGGCAATTGATTAAAAACAAAACTTCTGTTTGTGAATCAATTTGCAACATTGGTAAAATTCGGATTTAATTTAAACTCCCTGAACTACAAAAAACGTGCTTGCCATATGCTACCTCATCCAGAGATTACAGCGAATATATGAAAGTTTCTTCGTTTTCTTAATAATCGACCTTGTTGTCTGTTAAGGTTATTGTCGCAAAGGTCATGCAAGTCATTGTGAACGTGTCCCAAATGATGAACTGCAAAGACATTTTGCGACGTCTTTGTTGGCAATGACATTTTAATTAGTTTGTTATTACCTTCAGCGAAAAAGTGATGGATATTTTTCAGAGCTATATGTTTTCCTTTTCATAAACTGAGTGAAATTATTCAACATAAGCCAAAATAAAACATGAGTATAAGTTTACCAAAGAAAGTAGGATTTGTTAAATATCCCAGCAAAAAAATTTGGAAGTTCTTCCAAAGGCACAACTTTAAAAGCACTTGCAGAAGATCTACTCCCAATGATGTTCTTTATTTTAACTACACAGGAAGTTCTTTTCATTCAATTTTTTAAAACATGTTTTTCCATATTTTTAATGGGTAATTTGATTTTTTTTTGTTTCAAATTTGTTAGATAAGAATTCATAAAAAGGTACAAATTATTTAAATTTTGTCAAAAAATGCTAAATCCAATCTGAAAAAATTGTGAATTTTTGAAAATATATGAGGTCAAACTTTTCCGACAAGCGTTAGAATTCATTAAAAATTTATTCTGATAATTGGTTGATAGTTTTGCTGCAAGTAGAGGATGCTGATGAGGAATGTGGTAATTCCGAAACAGCTGTACATCCAACCATCTTGCAGTCTATAGGGCTTTGCCCAAATAAATTTGACAAGCATACTTTTCCTCTGTTGGTTAAGCTACACTTGTAGTTTAGTCAATGCATGGCTTTAAGCTGAGATCAAAAAAAAAAAAAAATTAATTAAAAATTATAAAAAATTATAAAAATTATTTATTTGACAAAATATTACAGAATTTTTTAATTTACATCCAAAATATTGAATTCGGATCACACGTAAAGAAGTGATGCAAATTTAGTGCTCCGGCTGTTGAAATGGAGGACTTCCGTCCTATAACAAGCCCATGTGAAGTTCATCGCTTCTTCGTCAATTTTGCACCACTTCCGGATCCAAAAATAACATTTTCATTATTCATTTTGGCGACGCTTTTTTTTGCTGGGTATATATATAATACATTTGAAATGACCGTACAAAAGGTCTGTAAGATGCAGACATTTTCCCCAAAAATATCCTAAAGGGGGCACGGGTATCTACTCTCCTATAAATAATTTCAACTCGCCTCGAAATTTGAGGAATGAGGTTTGTTCGGTGTGACAAAATAGAAACATAAATATGCTAAAGAGTATTTCAAGGGTTCAAGAGAGAAAATACAGAGGTTAGGTGTAATGACATATTTATCCCATCGGGTATGATTTAATTGCGTTTTGTCATTGATTAGGAATTTTCTTTGTTTTGACTTTTTATCAATTCAGGATATTCCAAATTTATACGCGAAATTTTGTCACTAATCAAATAATTATTATTTTTTTCTTTTATTTAATACCTACTTTGAATACCTACTTTGTATCTTAGCAACATGTTGCTAAACATTTTAAGCGAGTAGACTCATAGTTGGCTATCTTGAACATTTTCAGGATTTTTATTTGTTGTTAGAGGATGCTAATACTAATCTGTAGTCCTTTATTGACTTTGATCTTCTTTTTTCTTTCTATTTTGTCATAAATGAAACCTTTATATTTTCGGCATGAACCACATAATGGTATGATTGGTAATATTGTCATAGTCGATTACGTCTACTACTCGCTTAGAATATCATAGGTACGCGATAAATCGATTTTGGCTCGACACTGTAGTAACCAGGGCTATGGAGTCGGAGTCGGAGCCGGAGTCTTGACGTCGGAGTCTGAAGATTTTGCTTGAGTCGGAGCCGGAGTCGTAAAAATTTTGCTCGACGCCGATTCCGGCGAAACAAAATTTGAAAAACACTTCATATCGTTGTAACTAAAGAAATATTTCCACAAATTAGATTCCATTTGGGTTTTTAATTGAACAACGTAAAATGAAGTACTGGATTTCAAGCCATTCAAAGTGTATTTATATGGGTGAAATTTCACGATGATTTATTAGAATATGGGCTGAATTGATCAGTTGTATTGTCCATTTTTAACATATTAAACTACAGATTTATGACCCTTTATACTATTGATGAAGGTAAAATTTTAATGCAATATAGCAGTAGAACCTAACGTTCTGTTTTTGGCTGGCATGTCGAGTTCGAGATGGGTCATACCGGACAATTTTGTGATATAGCACTTACATATAAACCCATCTTCCGATTTGTTTTACGAAATTTTTCCCAGTCTACAATTTTCATAAGATTTATCAGAAATTTTAAATTTAGAATTGATTTGAGATCCATAAACAAATGCGGAAAATTTCCGTCGGCCCAGATTTTGTATATGGAGATAATTACTTGAGAAATCTCCATACAGTCATAGAAAAAATCATGCACGGCGTGCTCATTTCAAAACTATTTGTTCAATCTGACAACGATATATATAATTTTAAATTAAACCTCTGCCAAACTGCCATCTGAGCAGGTCTTTTGGGAGAACGTTTGTTTCATCAAAGCCACTCGAAATTCTTTACAGTAAATTATGGCCTCTAATGCCCATAACTGATAGACCATTTATAAATCGATGTTTCACCTTTTTACTTCCATAGAAACAATATTCGTAATTGTCATCTGTTGTATGGTAACGGTTATTTAAAATCCGCCCGTCCTAATTTATGGCAGTTTATGTTTGTTTCATATATCCGACATATTATATTTTTTAACATCTAAACTTTCTTATTAGCCCGACATTTTGATGTTTGTGTATTTTTCTTTTTATATAGATTTATTTTTTATAAAATGACTAAATAGACCAATACTTTAGATTTTACTTCTTAAACTTCTGGAAGCTTGATTATTTTTTGAAATTGTGTGTTTTTATAACTTCATATTCGAGAGATTGTTGTTATATACCCATATTTTGATGTGGTCTCTATATAGCCTTGTGTCGTATTTTAATTTATTGGCCCGAAATTAAAATGTAGAGTTCTTTACACTCCTAAAATGCTGAGATTTGTCGTCGAGTCGTATCAAAAATTAAAATTAGAGTTCTTTTGGATATATAAACACATATGGCAAAATAGAAAACTTAAAATTACAATTGGAATACTGTTAAAATGAGATTTAGGTACACAACCTGGAGTCCACTCCGGAGTCGGAGTCGAGGCTAAGAAGAAATGCTGTAGTCGGAGTCGAGCAAAATTGACTCGCTTCCACAGCCCTGGTAGTAACAAGACTACGTTTACATCAATCGAAAAGTAGCTTGAAACTTCCTACTCCACAGGGCATTTGCGACGAACAGTTAATAAGTTTTAAGCGTAAAATACAAGTTGGTAGATTCGGTTCTAAGATCTCGAAAAATCTTAAAATAATTATTATTTAATTATTCGCATCCATTGGGTTTTTGCAATAAATAAAGCCCAAGCTTTATGTTTCTAAGGAGTCTACAACAAGTGTTTGCCCAAAGGAAGAACAATAAAATTATAATCATCGGCTACATCCACAAGCGTTTTCTCATAATTCCTTAATTTTGGTCGGAGCTCCGACGAAATAGTTCACGTGGTCCTGTACCGGATTTTGTACCGCACCTGGGTGTGCAAGAATTTTTTGATATGTTTCGGCTTGGCCAGGACTTTTTTGTGTTCAGCGAAAGAAAACCTCCTTAGAAAGGCAAAATTTTATCCCTCTCTGGTCTGACGCCCATGGGGGTTGCTGGTGTCATTGATATTTACCAGAAGAGCGATCAATCAATTTCCAAGGGGTTAAGAGGCAAAGAGAGGATTTTGCTATTTTGTCATACAAACTGCACGATTTACATAACCAGAAAAGACATAACCAGAAAACAAGATTTTGCTCCTCTTCTTTCGGTCTCATCCTCAACCAGTTCAACTTAGTTCAGCGAGCAAAAAAAAAAACGTGAAAAAAGCACCAGTCGGCGTGTTATGTTACAATTAAAGAATTTGGCAGAGTTTTTATCGAGCTATATTACACTATATAAAAAAGTCTAAAAAGACAAGAAAACACCATGGTTAGGTTAGGTTAGGTTATGTGGCAGCCCGATGTATCAGGCTCACTTAGACTATTCAGTCCATTGTGATACCACAGTGGTGAACTTCTCTCTTATCACTGAGTGCTGCCCGATTCCATGTTAAGCTCAATGACAAGGGACCTCCTTTTTATAGCCGAGTCCGAACGGCGTTCCACATTCCAGTGAAACCACTTAGAGAAGCTTTGAAACCCTCAGAAATGTCACCAGCATTACTGAGGTGGGATAATCCACCGCTGAAAAACTTTTTGGTGTTCGGTCGTAGCAGGAATCGAACCCACGACCTTGTATATGCAAGGCGGGCATGCTAACCATTGCACCACGGTGGCCATAAAAGTCATCTAAATCAATATTCTGAAGTCAAAGTAATGACAGAGGTATGTACATTACATACGTTAGGTTAAAGTGGCAGCCCGATTTATTTTCAGGCTCACTTAAGATGTATGCTCCTAATTAAAGAGACTATACATACACACAGAAATAATTGTGAACGGCTGACAATAGACTAAACACAATTTCTCATATTCGTCGTACATCCATGCATATTTGTCTCTTTTTGGCCAACATCGAAAGTCGATTTGAAAGGTTTTTCAAAAGTATTAAAAATCGATTAGTAGATTTTGAAGATTACAAAAAATCGACTTTTTCTGTGCAAAAAAAAATCGATTAGTCGAAAATTGGATTTTCGATGGCACAAAAATTCATACGAAATATTATCGATATTTGTCATATTGTGGTATAGTATTTATCGCTTATTTACCCCTACAGTTAAATAATTTTCCCGTTTAATTGCCAAAATTTCTGAATCCCCGTTTATGGTTTTAATACAAAAATATATAATTAATTAACTTCATCCAATTACCCATCTCGATTAATTGCCCAAAGAATTTTTCTCCAAACTGAAAGATCTTTGGAATTTAATTTCTAATCCTTTATACACACAGAAAAAAGTTAAACTGATGTTAAATTTAACTTATTTTTAATTTATGCTTTAGAAACGCATTGCGGAAATCGTACAATTTGGTGTACAAGTTAGTAAAATTTTCGCCCATCTGAACGCTAACAGATTTATTCCAGTGACAGTTAATTTTATTGTTTACAAACTTTCAAAAAAATTTTGATTTATTGCATTCCGAAATAAAGTTATTTAACTTTGCAACTGTCGCAAAGTTGTAAACGTCGTAAATGTAGAAAAAGTAACAAAAGTCGCAAACTCAAAATACTTTAGTCGCGTCAGTTAGATATGATGATATCCAAGACGATGGTATGTGCGAAGAAGTTTCAATTCTTAGGAATGTTCACAATTTTCTGTTTTAGTCCCCACATTTTCCCTATTGCCTTTTGCAAGAGTACAGGGCAACCGTGGCTTTTCGCGTCTTTTCTTATCTTAAAGTCCAAGTCCAAGGTATTTTGCACCAACGGGATTTTCGATACTACCTAAGAAAATGGGCTTGACCGTGGGAAAACGTTTACAAATTTCTGCAGAAACTGACAACGACTGCATTCCTTTTATCGGGGAGCCAAACTGAATTGATGTTATTTCAGACTTTTTTCTTTTCAATAATAAAATTAAAACAAGTATATATGGCCGTAAGTTCGGCCAGGCCGAATCTTATGTACCCTCCACCATGAATTGCATAGAAACATGTACTCGTACTAAAGACTGTCATTCACAATCGAATTACTTGGGTTGCGGTAACACTTGCCGATGGCAAGGCATCTTAAAACTTCTTAACACCGTGTTCTCAATTGTACGTTAGTCCATACGGGGTATATATTAAACAAAATAAAGGCCGATTAAATACGTAAATAATTCAGTTTGACAAAACTTTCTATAGAAATAAAATTTTGACAAAACTTTCTAAAGAAATAAAATTTTGACAAAATTTTCGATAGCAAAAAAAATTTGACAAAATTTTCTATAGGAATAAAATTTTGACAAAATTTTCTATAGAAATAAAATTTGACAAAATTTTCTATAGAAATAAAATTTGACAAAATTTTCTATAGAAATAAAATTTTGGTAGATTATTTTTGGGGATCGGCTATATATAACTATAGACCGATGTGGACAAATTTTGGTATGGTCGTTAGCGGCCATATACTAGCGCAATGTACCAAATTTCACCACGTACCAAAATTCAACCGGGATGAATGATTTTTGCTCCTCCAATAGCTACGGAGGTCAAATCTGGGGATCGGCTTAAATGTGGGTTATATATAATTAAGACCGGTATGGACCAATTTTTGCATGGTTGTTAGAGACCATATACTAACACCACGTACCAAGTTTCAACCGGATCGGGTTAATTTTGCTCTTCCAAGGGGCTCCGGAGGTCAAATCTGGGGATCGGTTTATATGGGGGCTACATATAATTATAGACTGATATGGACCAATTTCTGCATGGTTGTCAGAGACCATATACTAACACCACGTACCAAATTTCAACCGAATCGGATCATTTTTGCTCATCCGGAGGTCAAATCCGGAGGTCAAATCTGGGGATCGGTTTATATGAGGGCTATATATAATTATAGACCGATTTCGACCAATTTTTGCATGGGTGTTTGAGGCCATTTATTAACACCACGTACCAAATTTCAGCCGGATCCGATGAAATTTGCTTTTCTCAGAGGTTCCTCAAGCCAAATCGGGGGATCGGTTTATATGGAGGCTATATATAAAAATTAACCGATATGGACCCATTTTTGCATAGTTGTTAGAGACCATATACTAACACCATGTACCAAATTTCAGCCGGATCGGATGAAATTTGCTTCTCTTAGAGGCTCCGAAAGCCAAATCGGGGAATCGGGTTATATGGGGGCTATATATAATTATTGACCGATGTGGACAAATTTTTGCATAGATGTTTGAGATCCCAGCAAAAAAGCGTCCCCAAAAAAGTTCTGAAAATGTTCTTTTTGGATCCGGAAGTGGTGCAAAATTGACGCAGAAGCGATGAATTTAACATGGGCTTGTCATAGGACGGAAGTCTTCCATTTCAACAACCGTTGCACTGAATTTGCATCACTTCTATAGGTGTGATCCGAATTCAATGTTTTTGATGTAAATTAAAAAATTCTGTGATATTTTGTCAAATAAAAAATTTTTATAAGTTTTTATAATTTTTAATGGATTCTAGCGCTTGTCGGAAACGCTTGACCTCAAATATTTTCAAAAATTTACCATTTCTTCAGATTGGATTTAGCATTTCTTTCGCCAAAATTTAAATGATTTGTATCATTTTATGAATTCTTACTCTGTTTTTAATCTATTTGAAACAAAAAATGTTAAAATTATCCATTAAAAGTATGAAAAAACCAAGTTATAAAAAATTGCACTAAAAGAACTTCCTGGGTACTAAAATAAAGAACATCATTGGAAGTGCATCTTCTGGAAGTGCTTTTAAAGTTGTGCCTTTAGAAGAACTTCCAAATTTTTTTGCTGGGATCATATACTAACACCATGTACCAAATTTCAGCTGGATCGGATGAAATTTTCTTCTTTTAGAGGCTCCGCAAGCCAAATCTGGGGATCTGTTTATATGGCGGCTATATATAATTATGGACCGATGTGGACCAATTTTTGCATGGTTGTTAGATACCATATACTAACACCATGTACCAAATTTCAGCCGGATCGGATGAAATTTGCTTCTCTTAGAGAGTCTGCAAGCCAAATTTGGGGGTCCGTTTATATGGGGGCTATACGTAAACGTGGACCGATCTGGCCCATTTGCAATACCATCCGACCTACATCAATAACAACTACTTGTGCCAAGTTTCAAGTCGATAGCGTGTGTCGTTCGGAAGTTAGCGTGATTTCAACAGACGGACGGACGGACATGCTCAGATCGACTCAGAATTTCACCACGACCCAGACTATATATACTTTATGGGATCTTAGAGCAATATTTCGATGTGTTGCAAACGGAACGACAAAGTTTATATACTCCCATCCTATGGTGGAGGGTATAAAAAAAAACATGTACACAGTCTTACACAAGTTTACATACCCCTGAGTTTTTAACCTTCTAACTAAACATCTTTCTTGTTGTTGTTTATAAACCACACTTAAAAAATTTTTGTTAAAAATTAACAAATACTTTGTTTTTCAGATTATTTTACAAAAATTAAAGCATGTATATGCATAGTTTATAATATTTTATTATTTAAATAAAATACAAATTCTTTAATCGTATGTAAACTTGTGTGAGACTGTGTATGTACGGCCGTTAGTTCGGTCAGACCGAATATTATGTACCCTCCACCATGGATTGCATAGATTTTGACAAAATTTTCTATAGAAATAAAAAAATTTTCTATATTAATGAAATTGTGACAAAATTTTTTCAACCGGATCGTGTGAATTTTGCTCTTCGAAGGGGCTCCGGAGGTCAAATCTGGGGATCGGTTTGTATGGGGGCTACATTATGGACCGATATGGACCAATTCCTGCATGGTTGTTAGAGACCATATACTAACATCACGTACCAAATTTCAACCGAATCGGATGAATTTTGCTCATCCATGAGGCTCCGGAGGTCAAATCTGGGGATCGGTTTATATGAGGGCTATATATAATTAGGCTATTAAAAAAAAACGTAAAAAAAATACATTGCATATCAGCCACCCTCTAGTTAATAAACTTGTTGATATATACTTGGAATAAAGAAAATTTGGAAATTTGCGCTTGGAAATTTGTCTTTAAGAATTTAAAAGAACAAAATAGTTATTTTTTTTACAATAAACTTAGCATCAGTTTAACAACGGAATTTTTATTGAAGATTTTTATCGAATACTAGGATAGAGACATTTTTGTACAAATTAAATGCTAAGCTGAAGAGCGCTTTTAACATGGCAATCCCGGATTTTGGCGAGGCGGTATATACCCTCGCTTATTTACCTCTTGGAAGTAATTAAGCAAACTTGAATAGATGCCTCACTGGTATAATTGTTCAAAAGTCTAGTGATTTTCAGCGATGCAATTAAAAGGAAAATTTTCTATCTACTTACTTTGCCAACTCTCTGTAATATCATCGAATATCACTTCGTTAGTGTTGGGCAAGCGATCGTCCGACAATTGACGCTGTGACTGACTATACGACTGCTGTTGTGGTTGTTGCTGTTGGACTGTCCTTTGCTGTTGATAATGATGCGATGATAATTTTTGTTGTTGATATTTTTGCGATTGTTGTTGTTGATATGATTGACGTTCTCGTTCCCGTTCACGATCCCGATCACGTCTATCACGCAATTCCAAGGTCGTGGGAGGATTTGCTTCACCCACAGACTCACGTACCAGTGCTGCATTAATGTAACGCTCTGTTTTACTACGCTGTTCGCGTTGTTCACGTTCACGATCACGTTCTCGCATTAGAGTCGATGAACGTTCAATGGACTCACGTTTTTCAGGCCATTCGGCAGGCTGATGGGATGTATGATCCTGCAAGGATGTCTTGCTGCCATAGAGATAATGTTGGGCCAATGTCTTAAGACCAGCTTCAGCATTGGAATGTGTAGACTTTTGATTTTGGGATGCATTATAGCTGTTGCGTTTTTGTGTGGCATCGGCATAATTGGACTCACCATTAGGACTACGACCAAGTCGTATATGTTGACGTCCTCCACTCATGTACGATGAGGATGAAGAAGAGTTTTGCTGTGTCTGGGCCTGTTGTTGTTGTTGTTCCTGTTGCTGATGATAGAGCGTGGAACGCCTATGTTGAGGTCTATTTTGTTCCATCTGATCTACCACAGGCACCCCATTTCCATTGCCACTATACTCAGGCGAATTTAGAACCGTACTTGTAGGTGTGGTATTGGAATTATTCGCTTGCCTTGCCTCCCAATAGTTGTCTTTGACAAATGGATTCTGACTATTGGGATGACCATTCTGCTGGTGATTTGTCACTTGTTGGGCCTCCTGATGGTTTATGTGACTATAGGCTTTCTCCCCGGTAAAGTTTTGCCCATTCATCTGATGATAACGCTCATATTGAGAGCGTTTTCGTGGCATTTCGCTGTGTGAACGCGAATCGCGATATTCTGGCTCGTTATGCTGGCGTTGAGATTTATCTTTACCCTTGGGACTTGTGGAGCTGGCCGAGGTGTGATAGTAAAAAGGTGCGTAATTAGGCACTGGTAATTCTTCGTCGTCTTCTTGTTCTAGTGAAGCTGAGTGGATATTCTTTTGTGGAAATTCTTTGCGTAGCTTTCCTTTATCTTCAGCTTTAGTGGTCTCTCTCAGCTCTGCTCGCTTCTGAGACTCTTCGACCTCAGTGGGGATGTGGAGCGTATTGTACAGAAAGGGGTTTGTGGAAATCCGCGGCGTCACTGATGACTCTGATGATATTGAAGACGCACTGTGTGGTGGTGGCGACTGGGTGATGATATTTACACTGCGGTAATAGTGATTGGATGCTGTAGTTTTTTCTTTGTTCTCTGGTTCAACACCATTCAAGGTTGTCGCCGTGGCAGTTTTTGTTGAGTAGTGCTTTTGCTTGAGACTGTTTGTCGCCGATGAATTGCTCAATGGATCTTCTTTGCTGCAATTCGAATTGGCATCTGTGGCTCCTGGTGGCTGGTATTCCGATGATGTTACTGACTGTGTTGTGCCACTCTGGCCCGACTGATGCTGCTTTGGCCTACACTTGGGAAACAGCAATGAAATTTGATCATTAATTGGGGGCGAGGAGTCAACCAACACCTGCGATAGATCTACTGTTGTGGTGGAGCTGTTGATACCTGTCGACGATTCGAGCTTTGTGGTTTCACCATTCACCACCTTGCCATTCACAAATTTCTGATGCTGCTGCTGTTGCTGTGATTGTTCCCTCTGTTGGTAGTACTTGGCGTTGTGATTGGAATAATCGACGTTGTCGCTATCGTTGCCATTTAGTTGACCCTCATTGTTGGCATGAATGCGATTACTCTGGTAATACGAATACGAACTATTGCGCAAGTTTAATTTACTGTGTGCAGTGGTGGTGGTGCTGGTGGGCGATGCAGCTTTGTTCTGATGCTGCTGGTGATGATGATGCGAATGACTATTATGCCCTAAGGCTGATGTCGACGAGGAGGAAGATGAGTTGGCCGATCTGCTTGTCTGATAGAATATCGAACGATTTGTGGTTTCCGATTGACGTCTGTCAGGCGATACTGTTACAGCAGACCCAGTGGCAGCGACGACGGAGGCGGTTGAATGCAAATTGTTAATGCCACTTGTTGTTTGTCCAGCAGCAGCAATTGTTGTCAATGTTGTGCTGACCATTATTGTTGTCAATTAACTGCATACAAAACAAACAGTCAGTCCATGGTCAAAGAGTCCACACAGGATATGGACGAATGCAGGAGGAAGAGAAGATGGGAAAAGAATAACACATTATTATTATCAATTGAATTTAATTGGTCATTATGAGTTGGTTAATCAATTTTATGTTCGGATTTTTTGTTTAATTAAAACCGAAAGCATTATGACAGAAGAGCCACAAGACTTCATACGTAATTCAGTGGTGACATCAAAGGTTACAAAGGACATTTCGCGGTGTCATCTGGGGCTATAGAGGATATTTTTGTTTTTGCAATTAAAAATGGTCATTGCCACGAGATTTTAGGTGGCATAATAAAATCATAATTTGAAATAATTTAAAGCATAAGAAACTAATTGAAGAGTAAGTACACTCAAAGAAAATTTATGTGGACACAAAGAGTTTGAATTTCAATTAGGGATTTGGTGTTGGTTTCGAGACAAACACTTGGACTTTTTAAGTAAAGATATTTTAAGGGAGCAAACGAATCATTAAATCCCATTCTTATTGACTTGAAATGAGGCTTCAGATCCCACTAATAGCATTTTAAATGTACTTAATTGTCTTAATTTAAAAATAAAAGTTTAATACAAGGATGAATATCTTAAAAACACAACTTGCCATATATTTAAAAAATTAAGACTGTAAAGATCAAGACTAATGGTGATTTCGATTGCTAAAAAATATGTTGCATATTTTACACCTTAACCCATAAATCGAAAATTTTTGTTCGATTGGAAAATTCAGTGCAGCCTACCCAAAATGTGGACGTTCGATTGACGGGGTGTTACCCATCGCAAGAGCAAAAGTGTAGCCCATTTTGCATGTACACCGTAGCTAGTCTGCGGTGCAGATGTTTACACTTTCAATCAGATGTTGAAAACGCTTTTATTCTTCGACCTAAATAATAGCGTGGTTGGAAATACAAAAGAAAGTGCGTGACGCGTGTATTGTGGTTGCTTTTCAATTTCTTCAACACAGCTGATTAATTTACCAAGAAGAAGCATATCAGCTGTCTATTGCCGCGACAACAAAATTCGAAATTAAACATTTTTAATATAATAGCAAAATGCAAAAAGCAAATGCGTTTGTTTGTCAACACCATTATAGATGCGCTACTGGAGAGTAGTTCGTTCTTCTGACGACGATGAAGAAGTTACAACATCATTGCTTGGACGAAATGACCAACGGCGAATTAAAAACTTCAGGATGTAATTAATTTGTACTCTGAAGTACAAGTAGGACTTGTAGCTTCATGATTATCTGTAATAAAATAGTTGGAGGTTATCTTTTATTTAATGTTTAATTCCAATAATAGTTGTTAAAAATAATCGAAATATTTCCGCCAAATTCCTTTTGTTTTGATTTTATATCAGTGTTGCACCTTTTTTGCTCGTTTTCAAACGAAAATGGTGTGGTCTTTGCAAGGGGTTTCGGCAACACTGTGGTAACACCATAAAATGTTGTACCATTTATATGCAACACTCTTTTTCCCAAACGAAATCACCATAACATATATTTTTAAACCTTATCTTAACGACTTCGACGGAGGAACGCAAATTTCTAAGATGAATACCGAAGTTTAAAAAAAAATATTTTGATAACATGTTTTTATTGTAATGAAATTGTGTATATTTATGTCTTCTTCCTTTCTTGCAAAATATTATAGCCTATTTCGCATTTTGTCCAGAATATGACTTATTAGGTTCTTTAAGGGAGCCACCGTGGTGCAATGGTTAGTATGGCCGCCTTCCATACACAAGGTCGTGGGTTCGATTCCTGCTTCGACCGAAGATCAAAAAGTTTTTCAGCTGTGGATTATCCCACCTCAGTAATGCTGGTGACATTTCTGTGTGCTTCAAAGCTTCTCTAAGTGGTTTTAAAGGGTGATACGGTCAAAATTTGGTCAATATACACTTGACGTATTTCTTTCAATTTTGCATTTAAAAAACCTGAACACCCCTCATTTTGAAGATGTGTGTGTGTAGAATGTTGCTCCTATTTTGATTTTTGAATTGACTTTCTGTTGTCACAATGCCGCCCAAGCAAAAAGAGCAGCGTATCAAAATTTTGCTCGCGCATCGCCAAAATCCGAGCTACTCGCACGCAAAGCTGGCAAAATTGCTAAAAGTTGCCAAATCAACCGTTACAAATGTAAGTAAAGTGTTTGGGCAACGTTTGTCGACAGCCAGGAAGTCTGGATCAGGGGGAAATCGAAAACCGGAAGCCGACAGAGTTGCCGGTAGTTTCAAGCGAAACCCTAACCTCCCTCTCCGAGATGCCGCAAATAAGCTGGGTGTATCGTCTACAACCGTGCATCGAGCCAAAAAACGAGCCGGACTATCGACTTACAAGAAGGTAGTGACTCCAAGTCGCGATTATAAACAAAATACGACTGCCAAAGCGCGATCCCGGAGGCTGTACACGACGATGCTGACGAAGTTTGACTGCGTGGTAATGGACGACGAAACCTACGTCAAAGCCGACTACAAGCAGCTTCCGGGACAGGAGTTTTATACGGCAAAAGGAAGGGGAAGGTAGCAGATATTTTCAAGCACATAAAACTGTCAAAGTTCGCAAAGAAATATCTGGTTTGGCAAGCCATCTGTACCTGTGGTTTGAAATGCAGCATTTTCATAGTTTCCGGGACTGTCAACCAAGAAATTTACGTGAAAGAGTGTTTGAATAAACGTCTGCTGCCTTTCCTGAAGAAACACGGTTGTTCCGTACTGTTTTGGCCGGATTTGGCATCTTGCCATTACGGTAAAAAGGTCATGGAGTGGTACGCCGCCAACAACGTGCAGGTGGTTCCCAAGGACAAGAACCCTCCCAACACGCCAGAGCTCCGCCCAATTGAGAAGTACTGGGCTATTGTCAAGCGGAACGTAAAGAAGACCAAAAAAACTACTAAGGACGAGCAGCAGTTCAAGGCAAAGTGGCTTTCTGCGGCGAAAAAGGTGGACAAGGTGGCTGTACAAAATCTGATGGCAGGTGTCAAGCGTGAGGCCCGGCAATTCGGATTTGGAAAAGCGAAAGCCTAACTGAATATTTTTCCTGAATTTTATACTAATTGAACTTGAAAAAGAAATTTAATTCGATTTTTTAAATAAACGATTTCACCGATTTACATGCGTTTTCCCTTGACCAAACTTTGACCGTATCACCCTTTATCACAACTTGGAACATCGTACGTGGTCCGATATAAAAAGGGGACCACTTAGAGAAGCTTTAAAACACTAAGAAATGTCACCAGCATTATTGAGAGGGGATAATCCACCGCTGATAAAGTTTTTGGTGTTTAGTCGAAACTGGGTTTGAACTGCCGACCCTATGTATGTAAAGCTGACATGCTAATCATTGCACCACAGTCTCATTTCCTTGGCATAATTTGGACATTGCCCAACGCCAACCAGAGCCTTGAAGATGATACTGGACTTAAGATCTATAATGGTTCAGATCAAAAGCGAAGCCGCCAAGGACGGGAACATGAAATATGAAGAACAATTAAATGACAATAGGGGATACGGCGTGTATGCCGCCAATCCATGATCGTATACCTGAGGTGACTATATCTGTTGAGTATGAGACCACAGAACAAATACCAGAGGGAAAAAACTGCTACACCGATGGATTGAAGGTGGGTGAGGTCGGGACTATATGTGGAGGACTCAGGCGCCGAGATCCTATGCCGATTACTGGACCACAACACAATCCTGCAAGCAGAAGTGCGTGTCATAGCAGAATGTGTTAATTGGCTCGGAAATAACACAAGACCACAAAACATGAACAATCTCACAGAATTAGCTTATTTAAATTTAATATAATGAAAGCATTCAAATATTAAAAAGGAAACATCTAAAACAATATATGATTAACTAAAATTACATTATTTTATAGTAATTATTGCATAATAGAAAAATTAAAAACTGTCTATTACGGTTCTATTGCATATTCCTATATTGATGACTGACTAGCTACAGAATTATTTCCAAGGATTTCGTCCAACTGCTCCAATTCACATTTTATCATCAATTTAAAAATTGAAATAATGGCAGTTACCATTTCAACCTCAATCATGCTTTCCAAAAATTTTACGTAAAGAGTAAAACACCAGCAATTTTAAATTTCTTTCGTTTCATTTTGCAACTTTATGATTCATTCTGGTATTGTCATAATGGCACAAGTACGTTATTTGGTCAAATGAATATTTATCATTGTCCCCCAATGAGATAGAGATCTTTTATTTTGCCGCCATTTAAAAATGTAATGAGAGTACATTTCATAACTCCGCAATCCCGCATTCCCATAATGTCTCCTCGCAACTCATAATTTAGAGTCCATGTCCTCGAAAGCTTTGTAATTTGTTTGAACCATTAGTTGTGAATAGGCGACAAAAGACATAAATTTTGACAGTTGGCATAAATTATGTCATTACAGTAACATCAACAATAGAATCAGAGACAGTAGTCCAATAGCGTCCCACAACAATATTAAAAGAGGGCACGTGGGGAATGCGCTCTGCTCGATTAAATACATATTTGTTACAAATGTCGATATATTATTGCAGAACATTCTTTCATTTCAAATATTGATATATTATTAGAGAATTTTTGTTCATTGATAACAGGTTGGCTGATAAGTCCCCGGTCTGACACATAGATGGCGTCGCTAGTATTAAATGCATATTATTTTTATATAGTACCAACCTTCAAATGATTCGTGTCAAAATTTAACATCTGTAAGTCAATTAGTTTGTGAGCGTCTTTTGTGAAGCAACTTTTGTTATTGTGAAAAATGGAAAAAAAGGAATTTCGTGTTTTGATAAAATACTGTTTTCTGAAGGAAAAAAATACGGTGGAATCAAAAACTTGGCTTGATAATGAGTTTCCGGACCCTGCCCCAGGGAAATCAACAATATTTGATTGGTATGCAAAATTCTAGCGTGGTGAAATGAGCACGGAGAACGGTGAACGCAGTGGACGCCCGAAAGAGGTGGTTACCGACGAAAACATCAAAAAAAAAATCCACAAAATGATTTTGAATGACCGTAAAATGAAGTTGATCGAGATAGCAGAGGCTTTAAAGATATCAAAGGAACGTGTTGGTAATATCATTCATCAATATTTGAATATGAGGAAGCTCTGTGCAAAATGGGTGCCGCGCGAGCTCACATTTGACCAAAAACAACAACGTGTTGATGATTCTGAGCGGTGTTTGCAGCTGTTAACTCGTAATACACCCGAGGTTTTCCGTCGATATGTGACAATGGATGAAACATGGCTCCATCACTACACTCCTGAGTCCAATCGACAGTCGGCTGAGTGGACAGCGACCGGTGAACCGTCTCCGAAGCGTGGAAAGACTCAAAAGTCCGCTGGCAAAGTAATGACCTCTGTTTTTTGGGATGCGCATGGAATAATTTTTATCGATTATCTTGATTACCAACAGTGGCTATTATATACCGTTATTGGAGCGTTTGAAGGTCGAAATCGGCCCCATATGGCAAAAATTCATGAATTGGGCTTCGAATTGCTTCTCCACCCACCGTATTCTCCAGATCTGGCCCCCAGCGACTTCTTCTTGTTCTCAAACCTCAAAAGGATGCCCGTAGGAAAAAATTTTGGCTGCAATGATCGCCGAAACTGAGGCCTATTTTGAGGCAAAACCGAAGGAGTACTACCAAAATGGTATCAAAAAATTGGAAGGTCGTTATAATCGTTGTATCGCTGTTGAAGGGAACTATGTTGAAAAATACAAACGAATTTTGACAAAAAAATGTGTTTTTCTTTGTTAGACCGGGGACTTATAAGCCAACCTGTTACAAGGAAAATATTCATATATTGTATGAAGTATGAAAATGTCATACTTTTTTTTTAAATTATTTAGTTGGAGTTTTTCGAAATCGGTTCACTATAATAAATCAGGTTTACAATAATAGTTTACATGCAATTCACTTTTCTACATTATTAAAAAAGGCTCCTCTTTATTGCACCAACATAGGATTTTATTTTAGGGGCCCAAACGCTCATTTATAATTTTACTCTGCTTGGCTAAGACATTTTTCTACAATTGTGGAATCATTTCGTGAGGACTTAGGCATAAATGTTGCCCCTATAAATATAGAAACGATGAAGATGGTTCACCTTCACATTGATCGATCACCCAATTTTATTATTTGAGTATTTCGAAGTAAATTTTCGTTCATAAATACATAGTGACCGAATTCCGATTTTCAGTTCTCTCCCAAATTTGTTTTTCGAAATCTTGATCATATTGTAACTCGCAAGTTGGTAAGAAAAACGTTTTATATATATTTTTTTAAATTTTGCAATTCGTTCGGATTTTGTACAGCAGATTTTATTTTTTTCTTAAAAACTTGTCAACATTTATTTAGTATTTTTGTGATGAATTTTAATTTAATGAACCAGAAAATAATAGCAAAACTGAACCTTTAGGAATTTTTATACATAACAATTTTTTTCGTGGTTTTAAGAAATTCACTCCGTTATCTAAAGTTTAAAATTTCAATATGACGACACTAGATATTAAAGGGTGATACGGTCAACATTTGGTCAAGGGAAAACACGTGTAAATCGGTGAAATCGTTTATTTAAAAAATCAAATTAAATTTCTTTTTCAAGTTCAATTAGTAAAAAATTCAGGAAAATATTCAGTTAGGCTTTCGATTTTCCAAATCCGAATTGCCGGGCCTCACGCTTGACACCTGCCATCAGGTTTTGTACAGCCACCTTGTCCACCTTCTTCGCCTCAGAAAGCCGTTTTCCTTGAACTGCTGCTCGTCCTTAGCAGTTTTTTTTGGTTTTCTTTAGGTTCCCCTTGACAATAGCCCAGTATTTCTCAATTGGGCGGAGTTCTGGCGTGTTGGGAGGGTTCTTGTCCTTGGGAACCACCTGCACGTTGTTGGCGGCGTACCACTCCATGGCCTTTTTACCGTAATGGCAAGATGCCAAATCCGGCCAAAACAGTACGGAACAACCGTGTTTCTTCAGGAAAGGCAGCAGACGTTTATTCAAACACTCTTTCACGTAAATTTCTTGGTTGACAGTCCCGGAAGCTATGAAAAGGCTGCTTTTCAAGCCACAGGTACAGATGCCAAACCAGATATTTCTTTGGGAACTTTGACAGTTTTATGTGCTTAAAAATATCTGCTACCTTTCCCCTTCCTTTTACCGTATAAAACTCCTGTCTCGGAAGCTGCTTGTAGTCGGCTTTGACGTAGGTTTCGTCGTCCATTACCACGCAGTCAAACTTCGTCAGCATCGTCGTGTACAGCCTCCGGGATCGCGCTTTGGCCGTCGTATTTTGTTTATCATCACGATTTGGAGTCACTACCTTGTGTAAGTCGATATTCCGGCTCGTTTTTTAGCTCGATGCACGGTTGTAAACGATACACCCAGCTTATTTGCGGCATCTCGGAGAGAGAGGTTAGGGTTTCGCTTGAAACTACCGGCAACTCTCTTTGTCGTCTCAGCGGCTTCCGGTTTTCGATTTCCTCCCGATCCAGATTCCCCCCGATCCAGACTTCCTGGCTGTCGACAAACGTTCCCCAAACACTTTAATTACATTTGTAACGGTTGATTTGGCAACTTTTAGCGATTTTGCCAGCTTTGCGTGCGAGTAGCTCGGATTTTCGCGATGCGCGAGCAAAATTTTGATACGCTGCTCTTCTTGCTTGGACGGCATTTTGACAACTGAAGAGTGAATTCCAAAATCAAAATAGGAGCAACATTCTACACACACATCTTCAAAATGAGGGGTGTTCAGGTTTTTTAAATGCAAAATTGAAAGAAATACGTTAAGTTTATATTGACCAAATTTTGGCCGTATCATCCTTTAGCATTATTTTCGAATACCAAATACGGAAAATGCATAGTTAAGCAAATTTTGGCGGCCATTTTTATTTAGCTCCAGTAGGCTTTAACTGTCAGTTAACAAACGGTAAATTGAAGATAATTTAATTAAAAAAAGTTTGACAGTTACATTCTAAAAAAGCTTGTGAGTATATCGACAGGATTACGGTTTGAATGTTGGCTAGCTAATCCTTTTCTGACGAAGCTTCATGAAAAGTATATTCAAAGTATATTCGAATATCAGGATGTATTGTGATATACTCTCTTGTGAGTACTCTTTTACTCTGATAAGTACCATTTTGTGGTAAAACATTGAGGTGAAATATATTATTGCCAAAGTTCAAAAACATTTAGAAAAAACAAATTAAAATTTATTATTGTTTTATCGAGCCCTAGGAATAAAGTTTGAAGTTTGAAGTATCTGCTCCTCCTGGAATATCTCCTTTTCAATGTATTTTAAGAAGAATATGTTTATCCTCGATTTAAGTATATCAAAACCTGGCTTTAAATCGATCGATTCGATTTAAATTCGATAAAATTTATAAAATTGGTTCGAAAATATAACAAAATCCTTAAAAGAAGCTCAAATCTTTAGTAACGTATGCTCCCCATTTTAGCTCTATCACACTTGCTTTTCTTGAAATGTGATCCATATATCATTTCCCATCCATATTTTTCAAATTCATATCGCTTTAGTACCACTGTGCCGACCATAAAACACCTAACCCACATATAGGTGTTTTGCCACTCAGGACACTTTTACATGACAAACGATAATTGTATGCTGGATAAATGAAAAATACGACATCGACGAAGGGCAGAAAAGCGCTAAAATGGTGTCATTTATAACACATTTATATGTACGTCCATTTGACTCAGACGACTTTGGTACACGGGAATATTTGAGCAATACCTGTGCGGTTTATGTTCACTGGGGATATAAAGAGTATCAGGGACGTTTGGGGCAGATACATGCAGACAGATAGACAAGCTTGTAAATTATTAGCGTTTACAAGGTCTTACATGTGTAGTAAAATATAGAGAAAGGGAGAGAGAGAGATGCCATTGAGAGCAAAGCCAGCCTAAAACAAAAGTGAACGTATACAACTGGCTATTAATGGAATGTTCAAATGTTTTCTATGGATTTATAGGATAGTTGACACGAAGTGGTATCAAGTTCACACTAGCCTATTACTCAAATGATTGATTGACAATTCATTATATTGTAAAGAAGCCACAAAACGCATTTGCGTTTGAGTTTATAAGAAAGAAGTATATACGGTAAAAAGTTTGACCAGTATGGACTAATGTTTCACATTGTATAGTAACATCACGTATAATATTTAGAGTGCATTTAGGCTCAAATCTGGCGATTGGTTTATATGGGGGCTATATACGATTAGAAGTCAAATCTGGGCTCCGATTTATATGGGGATTGTACTCAGGGCTGGCCTGTCTCAAACTGTGACTTTTGCAAAATATATTTACGACGGTATAATACGTATGTCGCAAAAGTCGTAAACCTAATGTAGAAAATCTAATTTTGAATAAAAGAAATATAAAACTTTTTTATTTTAATTTAATTTAGTTCCCCGATTAAAAGGGATGCAACAAGTATTTCTTAGCTCTAAATGTAATATTATAAAATTTTCTCTGAACAGCATTTCACTTATGCATGTCTTAAGTGTTGGTCTTTCTTCGCCATCAGTTTCTGCAGAAATTTGTAGAAAGTTGATTCTGTGCGAGTACCGATCGTCACGTTTACTGCTCCATGGCTTGGAGTCCCCCGTTGACATAAGTCTAGTCTCCAGTTTATTTGTTTTAAATCCGTTAATAATTTTATGAACATTTCTGAGAATTTAAACTTCTTCGAACATACCATCATCTTGGATATCTTCCAATTCGATCCCAAGTTACCGCGACTCACTTTTTTTGAGTTTGCTACGTTTATGCCTTTTTCTACATTTACGACATTCGCAAACCTAAAAAAGTTTGATACAGACAATCTCTGGTTATACCTAAAACCTATATTGCTTATTTACAAAACTATTACACTGAAAAAACAGTGAACCCACCAGGAAGAAAACTTTCGGTTAATTTTGGAAAATTTTGAATATTTTTAGAAAATTTTAACTAAACAGTATTACAAACGCTGGCATCACGCCGATGTCATTAAAATAAGTAAATATTTTTCGACAAACTCAAGAAAATTTATTAGACATAATTAAGTTTTTCCACTTGTTAAAGGAAAAATTGTAGTTTGAAGGAAAACAAGTATATACGGCCGTAAGTTCGGCCAGGCCGAAGCTTATGTACCCTCCACCATGGATTGCGTAGAAACTTCTACTGAAGCCGATGGCAAGGTATCTTAAAACTTCCTAACACCGTAATATATACCACATAGTCCATACGTGGTATATATTAAACTAAAAAAGTCCACCTAATTACGTATATAATTAAGTTTAAAGTTTCTATAGAAATAAAATTTTGACAAAATAAAATTTTGACAACATTTTCTATAGAAGTAAAATTTTGACAAAATTTTCTATAGAAATAAAATTTGGAAAAAAAAATTCTATAGAAATAAAATTTTGACAAAAATTTCTATGGAAATTAAATTTTGACAAAATTTTCTATAGAAATAACATTTTGACAATGTTTTCTATAAAAATAAAATTTTGGTAGATTATTTTTGGCTCGAGTGGCAACCATGATTATGAACCGATATGGACCAATTTTTGTGTGATTGGGGATCGGCTATCTATAACTATATACCGATATGGACCAATTCTTGCGTGTTTGTTAGAGACCACATTCTAACACCACGTTGCAAATTTCAACCGGATCGGATGAATTTTGCTCCTCCAAGAGGCTCCGGAGATCAAATCTGGGGAACGGTTTATATGGGGGCTATATATAATTATGGACCAATATAGACCAATTCTTGCGTGTTTGTTAGAGACCACATTCTAACACGATGTTCCAAATTTCAACCGGATCGGATGAATTTTGCTCCTCCAAGAGGCTCCGGAGGACAAATCTGGGGATCGATTTATATGGGGGCTATATATAATTATTGACCGATATGGACGTACTAAATTTCAACCTGATCGGATGAATTTTGCTCCTCTAAGAGGCTCCGGACGTCAAATCTGGGGATCGGCTTATATGGGGGCTATATATAATTATGGGTCGATGTGGACCAATTCTTGCATGGTCATTAGAGCACATATACCAACACCATGTACCAAATTTCAGCCGGATCGGATGAAATTTGCTTCTCTTAGAGGCTCCGCAAGCCAAATATGGGGGTCGGTTTATATGGGGGCTATACGTAAAAGTGGACCGATATGGACCAATTTTTGCATGATTGTTAGAGACCATATACTAACACCATGTACCAAATATCAGCCGGATCGGATGTAATTTGCTTCTATTAGAGCAATCGCAAGCCAAATATGGGGGTCGGTTTATATGGGGGCTATACGTAAAAGTGGACCGATATGGACCAATTTTTGCATGATCGTTAGAGACCATATACTAACACCATGTACCAAATTTTAGCCGGATCGGATGAAATTTGCTTCTCTTAGAGCATTCGCAAGCCAAGTTTGAGGGTCCGTTTATATGGGGGCTATACGTAAAAGTGGACCGATATGGCCCATTTGCAATCCCATCCGACCTACATCAATAACAACTACTTGTGCCAAGTTTCAAGTCGATAGCTTGTTTCGTTCGAAAGTTAGCGTGATTTCAACAGACGGACGGACGGACATGCTCAGATCGACACAGAATTTCACCACGACCCAGAATATATATACTTTATGGGGTCTGAGAGCAATATTTCGATGTGTTACAAACGGAATGACAAAGTTAATATACCCCCATCCTATGGTGGAGGGTATAAAAATGGAGTTCAAAATTGCAAGAATGTTTTTAGTGACATACGAAGTTCATGATGAACGCATTTGTAGTAAAATTTGCAAATTTATAGAAATACTGAACTAGTTTGTGGAAGACACGAATTTAGTTATTCTTTATGCTTCTTTTGTGCATAATTTTCCCGTTTTTTAGTTAATAAGGAAAATTTCTCCATGAACTAAAATAAAGTTAAATTGACTTTAGTGAAAGAGAGAGAGTTCACTTTTTTTTGAGTGTAGGCCTACATCAATAAGTATTGTTTGCCGGAAGAAACAATTGTTGATTTAAAGAAAAAATTAACTGATGTACTAAATCTTTAGATTTGAAATAGAAACGTTTCAAATGTAAGTTATGACTTATTTTGAGGATTTTGTATCTTTGATTTAAAGTTGTTTCGAAATTAAGAAGCCTTTTTGTACTTTGAAGTATCTGCTATCATTTGGATTTGTAAACTGGCATTTATTTGAATAGTTATCTTAAAATATCGCAAAAAGGGAAAGATAATTCTATTAATGAGAGTTGTATCCTTATTTTGAATTTTATTGGCCCTAGGTTTAAAATTATTTTTTTTTTAAAGAAGCCCCGACATTAGCTCGTGATCAATACCAAAATCCTTAAACGAAGGTCAAAATCTTTGGACACATCTGTGTACACAGAAAAATATTGTTTTGCTGTTGATAGTTTTGCTGCAAGTAGAATATGCTGATGAGCAATGTGGTAATTCCGAAATGTGCGTCCGTGGGTATTTGGGCTTTGCCCAAATAAATTTGACATTCTTTTCCTCTATTGGTTAAGCTACTCTTGTAGTTTAGTCAACGCAATGGTTTTAAAGCTGAGATCAAAACAACTTTAGATTTAAGATGAAAACGCTTCAAATATAGGGTAAGACTTATTTTGAGGATTTAGCGTGTTTGTTTTTTTTTTGAATTAAGAAGACATTATTTACTTTGAAGAATTCGTTATAATTTTGATTTTTTTAACTCGCATTTATTTATACTTGAGTATCTTTATTAATAAACCGCGAAAAGAGAATGAAAATTTGATAATTGAGATCTGTATCCTAATTTTAATTTTATTGGTCCTAGACTTAAAGCCAGATAGGTCTCTAAAAATTTTTTATTTTAAAGAAGCCGCATCTTTGGATCGTAAACTTTTTTTGGGTGTACGAATGTAAATTTTGCTCAGCACTTTTCTTCTTTTCCCATTTTTATAGAATGTGATTTGAATATTTGACATTATTTCTCAATTCGCGATTTAGATCATTTTCTTCTTCTAAGCTTAACACATTTATGTCTGGTATTGGCGTTTAAATTATCCCCATACAGCCAGCTTGAGCATTACAATTCTACAACGTGTACTCTACTATGAAACATGATGTACTTCATCCCTTGCCTTAAATATTCTTGTCGACTGAAATGACAATGTGATGGCAGATGAAATAGAGGCGGATTAAAATATAGGAATAATTTGAAATGCCATTGAAATACATTTGCTGACATTGGATTATAAGACAGTCTGGAGAAAACGCTTCCATTTCATGAATCGGGCCATTAAGGTTTTTACCCAGAGGTTCAAGGTTAATGACAAGTTTTAAGTTTTCATATGAATCTAAGTATTGAACTCAAAACGATTCATATCCTCAAAAAAAGGTTTATTTGGATCCAAAGAGTCTGCCCTTCACTTAAGGATTTTGAAGTTGATTCCAAGAAAACTACGGGCCTTTTTAAAATAATAATGTTTTGAAGAAGCAAATTTAGCCGGGGTTACTGTGGCTAAACATGTGCATAATTGGAACTATGCGAAAGTATATCGCAATAGAACAAATTTTTTCTTCTCGGAGATATGAAATTTTAGATAAGCAAAGATTTCTTTTGACGCTAAAATTTTTTTCTTTCATCGTGACAGATTATAATAGTGGATTTACGCCAATGGACCCGAAAGTAAAAAGCAATCGACTGTATCGGTGTTTCAAGATGAGCCAAATATAGTGAAACTTCTCAGAAGTGCACACTCACGGTCGCATAAATCTGATCCACAGTTACACCATCAAAAAAAAATCGCTTCTGTAACATATACTCCCAAACACATTCTGCTTCAAGCATATATATTTTCAGGATTAGTCCAAACAAAATATCGTTTGTATTGTTCACACATATTATGTTTAACCTTAGGCATACACTGGAAGAAAAAAAATTTAATGAATTTTTCTTTGTGTATATAAATGTTTAAGGCGCAAGTTGGTTACTTCCATTATTTACTTTCATCATACTCTCTCGGACCCTCTTTATAACCACATATATGTTTGCATTCACACATATTATATTTAGAAACATGTTATGTCCCAAACATAATATGTTGTAACGTATAATGTATATGTCGCAAACAAGTTAAGCCAGTATATGAACATTATATGCTTGCACTTAAAAATAATGTGTTAAAAATCTGAGTTCCAAATCTTTTTCGTCCGTGTATGAGTGGTTACTTTTAATGTAATATAGCAAGCGTATCACGAAAATTGTTTACTTTTGAGAGGTGTCGGGTTTTCAGAGTGTCAAAGTTTCAGAAGTGTCACTGTACAATAAAAGTTGTTCGCGAACAAAGGACTTCCAAGCAAATGATCTCCTATTTTTTCGAAAAAAAATGAATCTGTCGCATTCGTATCACTGAACAGTCAATTCTGAGTGGTAGAAAACCATTCATTTTCCAGGTGTCTTCTAAGAAATCAGCAAAACTAACCGTCGAAGACTTATCACTCTTCTACTACATTTTTGAGCACTCAAAACATCGATTGCATATAGCTTCAAATGCACTGACAAAAAAAAGCATGCTCGGTTCCAAAGATTTTGTCTTTACTTTAAACATGTTGGTATTGATTTCGAGCCAAAGAAGCGGATAAATAAGTAAGGATACTTTTAAGACACAATTCTCTTTTAAGTTTGGGTTTTGTGTATTTGCTTCTAGGAAGCAATTTTTAATTTTTCGCTTTTTCAGACTATGCTATCAAAGTCCTTTAAAAACGAGTTAACGACAACTTTATTTTCCAAATTCAGACACGACTTCCAGTAGAAATTATGGTATGTTTCAAGTAAAAAACGTCTTTAAAATAAAGTGTTGAAAAACATGTACTAGTTTTGAACACATTTTTGCTTTGTAGTGAGGATGCAAAAAATTTTTCTGAATTATTAAAGTCGAGTTGACCTTAGCCCAAACATTTTTTCTTTCATGTTATGATACCCATTTTTAAGTGAAATCACTTAATTATAAGTACAATACGACTTCATTGAAAAGTTTATCGACTTTTGGACAAGGAAAAAAACTTTATATTGAGAAAGAATTGAGTCTTCTATGCTAAGCAAAATTTGCATTCGTATTTTAAAGACATGAAATCTTTGACCTCACGACAATATTTTTTTCAGTGTGCATGCACAAATTTTTAGATGTTATTGGGTATTAGTCTGAAAAATAATCTAGCTTTTTTCGATAATATTTATTTTGGTTTTATAATCCCGAAATATAAAAGTCAACACTCGTTTAATGTATTACAAGAACAGAATGAAAATTCTATAAATGAGATTTGTATCGTAATTTTAATTTTATTGATCCTAGATTTAAAGTTATGTAGGCTCCTTGAAAATATCTTTATTTTTAAGAAGCCTCATCTTTGGCTCGGAATCAATACCAATCCTTACGGGAAGGTCAAAATCTTGGATCCAAGTAAATTTTTTTGTGCACATCAAATATTTTTAGTAGAGACACTCTATTGTTGAAGAAAATTTTGAATATATGCATGATCATAGCCATCAAAGGCAGGAAATCAATATCAATTCGGAACACTTGGAAACCTTGAAACACGTGGTGGCTACATGATGACTTTTTGTCCAAACGTTCTATGTTGCGACGCCTTTACAAAGGTTAGAAAGTTGCGAATGATTTAATAAATTCATATGAATGTGCCCTAGTTGTTACTGGATATGCAATGTGGATGAATTTATTTGTATGAGTGTGAGAACGAGTATGCCTCCCTTCAGTTCTTGGGACTGGTCCCAAACCGGTCGATTCACCTGTCCTTTATAGCCGGTACAGGTCCTTTAACTGGTTAGGTGACCGGTGAAATTAACATGGGGTTGTCATAGGAAGGGTCAATTGACCCCCACATAGATACCTACAAACCAATCCTTTAACCGGTTGTTTTCAACCCACCAATTAACCAGTTCAAATAGACATTTTAGAGAGACAGTTCTAAAAAAACAAATTTTTCCACCAATTTTACTTCTTATTTCTATCAATGTTTTTTTTATTTGTCTTATGTTATTTTATCTAATTTTTACAATTTGAAAAACTTTTTCGCTCCGGCCAGGTTTTGAACCTGGGTTTACTGGCAGCATAACAAAACGCCTTAACGCATTCAGCCACAAACGCCATTGAACACCCAGCGTTGAAACGTCAATTTAAATGTTTGTGATATTGGTAGAAAATGAACAAATGTAGGGAAAATATAACTGAAAAAAAAATCTAAAAATAGAACTGTCCCTGTTATAGATGCAAAAGGGCCAGAAATGTGTTAATTAACCCTGTGATAGAGACATTTGAACCGGTTAGGGGATGGGTTCATTGTGGTCTAGAGACAAATTCATGAAGTGGCTACCAATTGGCTAAATACAACCAGTCCCATGACCGGTATAAAATTCCAATTGCTTGGAAAAAGGGGTCAATTGGCACCAAAAAAACTGAAGGGCTATGGTAGATTCTTGTTGATTTGATTTGTCTAAGTATTTGGTGATATCTCAGCAATGGTGTTTACGTTTTGTCACCCACACGTATTCATTCAGTTGTACGAATACACACATACAGAAGTGACTTTGGGGACCCCCAAACTGTTAAGTGAAGCTCGTAACAGTTTGAGTTGTACAAATGTTGGCTCTCAATGTTGTCATTTAAACATCAACGCCCCCCAATCCGTAGCAAACCAACATATCAAGCGCCCCATTGTAATCTGCTATACTCAGTGAGACAGACATTCCGACACAATTAAATGCGTGTGCGTTTATAACAGATGTTCATGTATTTATCTCTCGTCATCTCTTACCTCACCATGACTCTGATCCCTTGGCTCTATTTGCAACTAAATGGAAGAGTAATAAACATTGGGGCAATGTAATCCTTCGAGTGAGTTTCTTCGTGTGTGTGTGTGGATTGAAATTAAATTTGAATTTTTAACGGAAAACCTTCATTTGGGGCCTTTTTCATAAGAGCTCGCTTTCGTTTAGCTCATGCATAGGACTTTGTAATAAAATTTATTTGCAATTTGCGATTAACAGTGGATGCAGAGCGTGAAAAATATGGCAAAAAGTTTTCAATATTTGGCATATGCATTAATCGTGAAATTTGCTCCACTGTCCATTTAACAACAGGGATTGAAATGTGACTATACCAATGGAGCAGAAAATGATAAAAACCCAAAGAATTTTACTTTAATTGCTCTTAATGGTGAATGAATGAATGAATGAATTGTCGATGGATAAAGAAAGCTCTTAGTCATGGGCATGTGTGTTAATGTGGGTGTATAGGGGAGTTGTGTGAGGGTGTTCGTCGAGATAGGTGTTATCGATACAAGAGATAAGGCAGGCAATGAGTAATACTGAGATAAACATGCTCATGAATTTTTCCTTTACAGATTTCGTTGTTATCCTTAATGAATCTGCTGTTTTCATCTTCACTCATCATCCCCCAAACACACACACTCACAGAGAGAGAAAGGCCCACCACCTACATCTGTCCTTACGATATTTTTAATCTTTCATAAGTGAAATTTAATTATTCATTATACGCTTCGTAACACTTTCATTAAGTTCAAACGAATGTGAGTTTCGTTAAACTGCTTTACAGCGACCATGGATGATGCATTCGCATTCGTTGACGACGCTATCGTCATCATCGTCATTGTATTTAACATAATTGCCAGATTTGCTGAAATTCCCTTAAGCGGGAATATTTGAATGTGTGCCAAGTGGAGATGGTCAGAATTACTATGACTTTATTGAGTAAATAGTTGTAGCCGTAATGGGAGGTTATATAAAATTGCAATTAAGATAATGAGATATTTTTTCCGAAAATAATTAAAGTTTTTCCCTATAGAACATGAACCATTATATAGTTGTATATAATATGGGAAACTGTATTATGTTATGTGAATGTAGTTCATTTGATATGCATTTTATGAACGCTTTCTGTATATGTAGTATGGTGGCAGCTAACTTTGCAAAGACACTCCAGTCCAATCGTACTATAGAAGATGTTGTAAATGATAAAATTGGGCTTTCATATATACAAAAAACCTTCTGACAATGAAATAAAACAATAGTGACTTGTGCCCAGCTGTTACTTCCATCCCGTACACCAGTAGTAAATCGATTTTAGTACATAATACATTCCAAAATATCCAATAATTGTGACTTATAAATGTCCTAGAATATATTTCGATGTAAAATATATAAAAACTGTTCCGATATAGGTTAGGTTAGGTGACAGCCCGATGTATCAGGCTCACTTAGACTATTCAGTCCATTGTGATACCACATTGGTGAACTTCTCTCTAATCACTGAGTGCTTCCCGATTCCATGTTAAGCTCAATGACAAGGGACCTGCTTTTTATAGCCGAGTCCGAACGGTGTTCCACATTGCAGTGAAACCACTTAGAGAAGCTTTGAAACCCTCAGAAATGTCACCAGCATTACTTTTTTGGTGTTCGGTCGAAGCAAGAATCGAACCCACAACCTTGTGTATGCAAGGCGGGCATGCTAACCATTTCACCACGGTTAGTTATAGTTATAACCAGGGCTGTGGAGCCGGAGTCGGAGTCTTGGAGTTGGAGTCTGAAGATTTTGCTTGTAAAAATTTTGCTCGACTCCGACTCCGGCTAAACCAAATTTTTCACTTCACATTTTTTGTAACAAAGCAAGTTTTTACGCAAATTAGTTTCCATTGCGTTATTCATTCGATCAATGTACAGCATGATTGTAAATATAAATCAACTTCCAATTACGGCTATCTTTTTATGTTTCCTAGAATGTTAGACTAGCAGATGGGCTGGATCGATCCATTTTAATGCACATATTAATTTATTTGAAATATTTCAAACAATCGAAATTATTTTTTTTTAATTTTATTTTAAGGCCATATACATATGTGGAATATTGACAGAAAAATTTTTCACAGTTGGTTTTTTATAGAAAATTTTGTCAAAATATTAGTTCTATAAAAAGTTTTGTCAAAATTTTATTTATTCAAAATTTTATTACTATAGAAATATTTTTTTATAGAAAATTTAGTCAAAATTTTATAGTAATAGATTTGTTTATTAGAAAATTTAGTCAAAATTTTATAGGAATAGATTTTTTTTATTAGAAAATTTGATCAAAATTTTATTTCTATAGAAAATTTTGCCAAAATTTTATAGTAATAGATTTTTGTATTAGAAAATTTGGTCAAAATTTTATTTCTATATAAAATTTGGTCAAAATTTTATTTCTATAGAAAATTTTGTTTCTATAGAATATTTTGCACAATTTTATTTCTATAGAAAATTTTGCAAAATCTTGTTTGCTACACAATTTCTGTTTTTAAATTGTGTTTCTATTGATAATTTTTTTTCAAACTTTTATATCTATAAAAAATTTTGCCAAATTTTATTTCTATAAAAATTTTTTTTTCAAAATTTTATTTCTATATATTTGCTTAAAATTTGATTTCTATAAATAATTTTTCCAAAATTTTATTTCTATAGAAAATTTAGTCAAAATTTTGTTTCTGTAGAAAATTTTGCAAAATTTTATTTCTATATAAAATTTTTGGAAAATTTTATTTACTAGACAAAAATTTTTCCAAAATTGTATGCTCACTGATACTCACTGCTAAGTCGAAAACTTGTACAAATGACTCAAATTTTAAAATTTTTCAATGAATGAATCATAAATGCATTTTTGCGAAATTGTCTAAACAATTATAAATATTTCCCAAATATTGCCCGAGATTTTGTAGAAGTCTGATTTGAGATTTTATCAAAATGTACAAAGTTGTGCAGAGTATATTATAATCGGCCCGCCCGACCTTAGACTTTCCTTGCATTTTTATTTTTTGTTAAAATTGTGTTACGTCCCGTAACGTTAGTTTTAAATTTTAAGTACATAGATTTTGTAGAAGTATGTACAATTTTGTCTAAATCGATTCAGATTCAAATTCATGCATATGAATATAAAGCTCGCAACAAATTTAAAGGATTTGAGATAGTATTAAAAATGTTGGTCCACAAATACATATACTGTTGGTATCTTCTCATATTATGATGGGTATTTATATCATTATTTTATTTATTAAACATTGCACTAAATTTGAAATATAGAGTTCAATTGGCATCTAATGTGAAATTAAGACCTTTTTTTGCACACATAAATAAATACGATACTTTATATCGATCTACTTACGGTACCCCCACAATAGAACTACAAATTAGTGGTATTAAAATGAAATTAAGTTATATTACCCAGAGTCGACTCCGGAGTCGGGGACGAGCTGATGAAAAATGCTGGAGTCGGAGTCCGAGTCGAGCAAAATTGGCTCTACTCCACAGCCCTGGTTATAACCCGTTATTATAATCTCACTTAGACTATTTAGTCCATTGCCCACAATCAATGAGTGGACAATGAACTGTTCGGCCGAAACTGAGATTAAACCCATAGCCATTTGTATGCAAGGCAGTCGTGCTAACCATTACACCTTGTGAAAAAAACCCTCAGAGAATGTTTTGTAAAAATACCATGTCATTTTGTCATGGTTTGAGGAGAAAAACGTTTTTAAGTTAAAACTGAAAAATTAATAATTTTACAATTACGAAATCCAAAAAAATATTCCTATTTTGATTAATAGACGGCAGCAATGAATATTCGTTTTCAATGGAAACACAAAATATGAATTTCTATTTATTTTATATTTGCACGGACGAAAACGACTGTTTTTCATATGTTTGGGTGTAAAAAATATATGTTTGGAACACAAATTTTTTTAACACAATATTTTTAAGTGCATACAATGTTCATAAACTAGCATAACATGTTTGGGACATATATGTTAATATGTTACAGCATATTATGTTTGGGATATAATTTGTTTGTAAATATAATATGCTTGGATGCAAACATATATTAATTTAGAAATAGCCTATAAACATATATGTGTTTAGAAAGAGAGACCAAGAGAGTATGCTACAAAAAAAAAAAAAAAAGAATGGAAGTAACCAATTGGCGCCTTAAAAATATATATATACACAAAGAAAATTTAATTAAATTTTTTTTCTACCCGTGTATGCCTAAGGTGAAACATAATATGTTTGAACAATACAAACAATATTTTGTTTGGACCAATCCTGAAAATATATATGCTTGAAGCAAAATGTGTTTGTGGTATATGTTACAGAAGCGATTTTTTGAGGGTGTATGTTCGGTTCAGATTTTAAAACTTATTTTAATTTGATGTCGAAATGATGTTATTTAATATTCCTTTTAATTAATTAAAATAATCAATTATTGTGAAATGGGATCTTCTAGTTTTATTTTAAAAACAAAATTTGTATGAAAATGTTACTAGCAAAATATGTGTTTTAAAACGGGTATTTATTTGTCCGTTTTTTTCAGTTATTCCAAAATGGAACAGGAAAATTCTATAAACGAGATTTGTAATAGTAAATTAACATAAATTACAAAATTCTATTTTTAAATTTTTGTTTCTTTCTCAAAGTATCTTCATGTTAAAGAAGCCGTGCCTTGTGCTCGAAATTAATAATAACATAAGACATTTCAATAGCATGTTTTTTTTTTGAAATAAAAATACATTATGCTCTTGGAACATGTTTCGGGTGATCATATTTCGTCCCTGTACTAAAAAAATACGTGAATTGAAAGATGTTGAACTTCCCTTCAGGATCTTGATTCCGAGCCAAATATGCAGCTTCTTTAAAATAAATACAGTTTTAGGGAACTGCCTAGCTTTAAATCTAGGCTCTATAAATTTAGAATTTTATTGAATTTTCGTTCTCTTTCTGCGATATATACAAATTATACCAAATACTTCATAGTAAAAAATTATTTCTTAATTTGAAACTAGCTTTAACCCAAATATGCAAAATCCGTAAAGAAATTATTAGTTTATCTTTGAAGCTTATATTTGTAAACCAAAAACGTATTTCTTTGCTTTAAACATTTCAATGATTCATGTCCTAAGTGTAATGAAACAAAATTTTAAATCATAGATTATGATGTTTCCTTTAATTGAAATTTATTCTAAAGAAATTTATCTTTAATAGTGTGTAAATTGTATGTCCTAATTAAAAAAAAAAAAAAAAAAAAACTTTTTTTATCTTAAATCCTATGATTCAATATGCCAGTTATTTAATTTAAGAAAATATTATTTTATTTCAATTTCAATTTCGGAAAAACTTCACCCAGAAAAAAGTGACCCCTTCTTTAAGTTAAAATGAACTTACTGTGAAGAAAGTTGAACTTCGTATAGCGCCAAAGACATTTTTATTTGTTTGAACGATGTGATTTTCGTAGAAATTAGGAATAATGCATTCCATATATTAGTTAACATTTTCCTATATTTATTTACCACTATGCTACAGAATGAAAAAATTTAACTGATTTGAATTCATATATGGAATGAGTTTATTGAAATTTTTTCATTCATTTGGACAAATTTTACATATTTGTGGTAAAACTTTTACTTCATAATTAGAACTGCTTACCTTCGTTTTTAAATACAATTTTATTTATTTATATAAGCAATTTTATCTTCAATAAAAGACATGTTTTATTAATATATTGAATATATTTATTAAGAATCAACAGCATCGACTGGCCTTGAAATATTAGTTTATTATTCCACTATTTCCAATTTCCATGTAATGTCATCAACTGCAAAACGCATTTTTTCTTCTTCTTGTACCTTTCACTTTTAATGAGTTCCTTTTACAATTTCAATACCTACAAATATAAAAAATCATAAACCATTTTTGTTACAAAAGGTTAGCGTCACTGAATATTACCTGATAATTGAAGATTCCAAAATGAAGACAAATGAAAGGGTTGTTATTCTGCTGGTGTTTTCTTTCTTTATACACCATCACGAACATTGATAGATTTATTTTCAAAAAACGAACATTTTTCTCACTAATTTAAAATAATAATTATTTTATATATTTTATTTGTTACTTATTATATTATTTTACCATATTATTTTTTAACAATCTCCCCGTATACCACAACAACGCGATTCCAACTAAAAAAACAACCCACGCGCAAACATATCGATTACACCCACGCGCAAACACATCGATTACGATGACAGGTATCGATTACAGGTAGACAATAGAAATATAGGAAAATTTCCTATATTCTAACAAGTGTGTTTCCTTAAGATTTGAAAGGATTGCATACTTCTTAGTACGAATGAACTAAAATATTTTTCTATGCCAAGTGTTGTTCGTATGTATGAAAAACTTTCTATTATAAAGGAAGTCGCAATTATCATTTTATAAGAAATTTTACTAATTTTGAGGAAACTTGGTTTTAGTTCGGATTTTGTTTATTTTTACGAATGCTTTGTTATCGGTGAATAAAATTTTCTTGTTCAGTAGTAAATTCTTATACCCAGCGAAGAAAACAGTATTAGTAAAATTCCATGCCTTATTCTAGTTAATGAACTATTCCTAACTGCTTACAGTTTAGGATTTTTTTACTGAAACGAGTAAATTTTATTATTTCTCACAAAAATTTACCTTAATGGATAAACTATATTGATGAAGAATTTTTCCTTTAGTTTCGAAGGCACTTTTTTCTGGGTGTTTAAATCAAAGATACCAAATCCTCAAAATAAGTCTTAGGCTATTGTTGAAGTTTTATATCTTTATTACGAAGATTCAATATCCCACTTCATTTACATATTATTGCTGTAAATTGAAAACGTTTTTATATATTTTTGCTTTCCTTCAAAGGCAATGATTATTAACTTTCATTTAATTAAATTTATTTATTTTAAGAAATGTGTGTAAATTGCAATTTCAATTCAATTTCCCAAAAATTAGAAAGTTTCATTCACTTTCAAACTTTTTGTTTAAAAAAGGAAAAAAAAATTATACTCAACTGAGGCATAGAATTTTACAGATTTTGAATTTCCCACAGAATAGTTAAGAATTTTAGCAAAAACACGTCCACCTTGAACTTCTCATGGCTCTAAAGATATTTTTGACCTATATTTTCTCTCCTGGTGGATTCACTTTTTTTAATGTTTGGTTTTACTTTATTTATATTATTTTAATTAATTCGATTTAAAACTAACGTTTTATCCCCAAAACATCTGGCAAGTCTAAAGTTCAATTTTCAGTCATCTGCAAAACAACACGACTCTTTGGTCCACACTCATCATTGCCAATGAGCGCAACCATTGAAGGAATGTAAATGCCTATTTATTCCTGTTTCCCTTCTTTGATATCGGTGTTGTTTTGTCCTCTTCGAGGTAAAGAGTCCGAGAGAATCTCTCATAAATTTTATCCTGTTGCGTTTTAAGTATCTCGCATGAATAAAATTGTTTTGCTGATTGCTGTGAGGAAAAACAGAAGGAATGCACGATAAAATGGATGGATGTATGAAAACAACAACAACAACAATTCCTGGCATTTCCTGTCATTGTACTCCGTAAGTGTGGTATTCGCAAGCACGAATCCGGGATGCATTCCATCCATTCAGCTAAAGAGGTTTTAAATTGTTGTGGAATTTAATGAACGTCAAGTGTTGGCATTGAGTGTTGCTTTTGCTTTTCATGTTCGCGCGGCATAAACGTTTTGTGTTTATTGCTTCGTCCTTAGCTCTTCTTGTTCTTCTCGTTCTTCTTTTTCTACTTTGCCTACTAAATGGATGGCTAGATATGAGTGAAGCTTTCCATTTGTGGGCTTTATTAATTTCTATAATGCTTTCCTGGGCTTTTGTATATTTGTTTTGTCGTTTTGTGTAATGTAAATGGAAGGAAATATGCTTTTATGCAGAACAATTGCTTCGCTTTGGAAGCAATTCATTCAGTGTTTCGATGAAGAAGTGCTTTCGAAATGTAATTAATTTTATTGGGTATGGGAATACAATGGGTTTCAAATGTAGATTTAGTAATGGAAAAAGGGGGGAAGCAATCGCTGAACTTATTGAGAAGAAAGAAAACATACCACCGCTTAATATTAGAATAGTACAGGCATTTAGATTTATTATGACCAGTTCACTTTAATTTTTATACCCTCCACCATAGGATGGGGGGTATATTAACTTTGTCATTCCGTTTGTAACACATCGAAATATTGCTCTAAGACCCCATAAAGTATTTATATTCTGGGTCGTGGTAAAATTCTGAGTCGATCTAGGCATGTCCGTCCGTCTGTTGAAATCACGCTGACTTCCGAACGAAATAAGCTATCGACTTGAAACTTGGCACAAGTAGTTGTTATTGATGTAGGTCGGATGGTATTGCATATGGGCCATATCGGACCACTTTTACGTATGCCCCCATATAAATCGACACTCAGATTGGCTTGCGGAGCCTCTTGGAGGAGCAAAATTCGTCCGATCCGGTTGAAATTTTGACAGGTAGAGCCACGTCTCCGACGAATACAACATCTTCCAAAATTTATTAGGATCATACTTCCAATGATTTTGCCTTTTCTTACCCATTTTTTAATACGATTTTAACCACAAGTATGTACCCCACTATGTGGAAACATGCGAAAATCATTCCGGTTCCTAAATCTAATTTGGATTTCCGTCCCATATCTATACTCTGCTACTTGTCTAAGGTCTTTGAAAAGATATTGCACTCTCAGATGTCAGAATATCTTCACCGGGAGTCACTGTTGACTGGTAGGCAGTCTGGGTTTCGCCCGGACCATAGTTGCATCACTGCCCTGGCGGAGGTTTCAGAATCGTTGAGAGGAGATATTGATAACAACAAAGTTGGATTTCTTGTACTTTTGGACCACTCAAAAGGGTTTGATTCTGTTGATCATAAAAACCGGGCCATGAAATTGAGACGTTTCTTTAAATGCATATCAACCGCATTGGACCTGATTACGTCGTACCTTAAGGACAGGATTCAAACAGTTTATAGTGGAGGCGATAGATCGGGACCTCTACCTGTATATAAGGGTGTGCCACAGGGGTCCATTATAGGTTCGTTATTATTCTCACTATATGCCAACGATCTCCCCCTACAATTAGAGCATTGCAAGACTGTCATGTATGCTGATGACGTCCAGGTTTTCCTGAGCGGCAATGTTAGCAGGGACGCTGTAGAGAGGCTTAACAATGATCTTACCCGTGTATTTAATTGGGCGAAGGCTAACGGATTATTGCTGAACCCTACGAAATCGAAATGCCTTATAATACACAGGAACAAGCATTTCCACCCACATGCGCCGGATATTATTATAAATGATCAGAAGGTAGATGTTGTCACCAGAGCGAAGAATTTAGGAGTAATTTTCAATAGTTCACTTAGTTGGACAGATCATGGCAATTCTGCTGTGGGCCAGACTTATGCTAGGTTAAGAGCGCTGTGGTTTAGCCATTCCTATACGCCACTGAACATACGAATTCTCTTGGCGAAAACTTTACTGGTATCAGGACTGATTTATGGCTGTGAAGTTTTTGCTAATTGTGACTCGGGGAGTCTACGGAGGTTAAATGTTGCCTTCAATAGCATCATCCGTTATGTGTATGGACTGAATAGGCGACAACGGGTCACACATCTAGCGAATTCTCTGTATGGATTTAGTTTTCAGTAAATAAAAAATAAATAAATAAAAATATATGGTCTCTAACAACTATGCAAAAATTGGTACACATTGGTCCATAATTATATATAGCCGATCCCCAGATTTTACCTCCCGAGCCTCATGGATGAGCAAAATTCATCCGATTCGGTTGAAATTTGGTACGTGGTGTTAGTATATGGTATCTGACAACCATGCGGGAATTGGTCCATACCGTTCCATAATTATATATAGCCCCCATATAAACCGATCCCCAGATATGGCCTCCGTAGCCCCTTGGAAGAGAAAAATTCACCCGATCTGGTTAAAATTTGATACGTGGTGTTAGTATATGGTCTCTAACAACCATGCAAAAATTGGTCCATACCGTTCCATAATTGTATATAAATTTGGTACATTGCCCTAGTATATGGCCGCTAACAACCATGCCAAAATTGGTCCATATCGGTCGATAGTTATATATAGCCGATTGTCAAAATTTTATTACTATAGACAATTTTGTAAAAAATTTATTAGCATAGAAAATTTTGTCAAAATGTTATTTCTATAGAAAATTTTATCAATATTTTATTTCTATAGAAAATTTTGTCAAAATTGTATTTCTATGGAAAATGTTTTCAAAATTTTATTTCTATAGAAAATTTTGTCAAACTGAATTATTTACGTATTTAATCGGCCTTTTTATACCCTCCATCATAGGATGGGGGTATATTAACTTTGTCATTCCGTTTGTAACACATCGAAATATTGCTCTAAGACCCCATAAAGTATATATATTCTGGGTCGTGGTGAAATTCTGAGTCGATCTAAGCATGTCCGTCCGTCCGTCCGTCCGTCCGTCTGTTGAAATCACGCTAACTTCCGAAGGAAACAAGCTATCGACTTGAAACTTGGCACAAGTAGTTGTTATCGATGTAGGTCGGATGGTATTGAAAATGGGCCATATCGATCCACTTTTACGTATAGCCCCCATATAAAGGGACCCTCAGATTTGGCTTGTGGAGCCTCTAACAGAAGCAAATTTCATCCGATCCGGCTGAAATTTGGTACATGGTGTTGGTATATGGTCTCTAACAACCATGCAAAAATTGGTCCACATCGGTTCATAATTATATATAGCCCCCATATAAACCGATCCCAAGATTTGGCTTGCGAAGTCTCCAAGAGAAGCAAATATCATCCAAGCCGGTCGTAATTTGGAACATGGTGTTAGTATATGATCTTTAACAACCGTGCCAGAATTGGTCCATATCGGTCCATAATTATATATAGCCCCCATATAAAACGTTCTCCAGATTTGACCTCCGGAGCCTCTTGGAGGAGCAAAATTCATCCGATCCGGTTCAAATTAGGAACGTGGTGTTAGTATATGGTCGCTAACAACCATACCAAAATTGGTCCAATCACACAAAAATTGGTCCATATCGGTTCATAATCATGGTTGCCAATAGAGCCAAAAATAATCTACCAACATTTTATTTCTATAGAAAATTTTGTCAAAAAGTTATTTCTATAGAAAATTTTGTCAAAATTTTATTTCTAGAGAAAATTTTGTTAAAATTTTATTCGGTTCATAATAAAATTTTCATCATTTTCAAAATTTTATTTCTATAGGAAATTTTGTCAAAATTTTATATCTATAGAAAATTTTGTTCAAATTTTATTCGGTTCATAATCATGGTTGCCACTCGAGCCACAAATAATCTACCAAGATTTAATTTCTATAGAAAATTTTGTCAAAAGTTTATTTCTATAGAAAATTTTGTTAAAATTTTATTTCTGTAGAAATTTTTGTCAAAATTTTCTTTCTATAGAATATTTTGTCAAAATTTTTATTTCTATAGAAAATTTTGTGAAAATTTTATTTCTATAGAAAATTTTGTTAAAATTTTATTTCTGTAGAAAATTTTGTCAAAATTGTATGTCTACTTTGTCAAACTGAATTATATACGTATTGGATCGATCTTTTTTGATTTAATATATACCACGTATGGACTTACATACAATTTAGAAGATGGTCTTAGGAGGTTTTAAGATACCTTGCCATCGGCAAGCGTTACCGCAACTTAAGTAATTCGATTGTGGATGGCAGTGTTTAGAAGAAGTTTCTACGCAATCCATGATGGAGGGTACATAAGCTTCGGCCTGGCCGAACTTACGGCCCTATATACTTGTTTTGTTTAATATATACCCCGTATGGACTAACTTACAATTGAGAAGACGGTGTTACGAAGTTTTAAGATACCTTGCCATCGGCAAGTGTTACCGCAACCCAAGTAATTCGATTGTGGATGACAGTCTTTAGTACAAGTTTCTATGCAATCCATGGTGGAGGGTACATAAGATTCGGCCTGGCCGAACCTACGGCCGTATAGACTTGTTTACTCTAATTTTTGGATCCTATACTTAGGGAGGATTAGTATTCTATAATTGGAGCGAGTAAGTAAATTATGCAATATTGTGGCACTATATCTCATTCTGCAGTTTTTCTATTTTTAATATTTTTTTCATTTATTTATTTATTTGCAAATCATTCTTTTGGAGGGGGGATATATACCATTTTTTCTGATACCGGTATGGTTATACATGGTTATAAGTTTGACAATAACATTATATTTGCGGCGAAAATGTTTCACACTGAAAAAAATATTGTCGTGGAACAAAAACTTTCATAAAATGTGAATGCGAATTTTGCTTAGCATAGAAGACAGATTTCTCTGATATAAAGTTGTTTTCCTTGTCCAAAAGTCTATAAAGTTTTCAATGTCCATAAAATTAAGTGATTTGACTTAAAATTGGGTATCCTAACATGAACGAACATTTTTTTTTAATAATTCAGAAAAATTCTTCAAAATTAATGAAATCGTCTTTTATCGTCGCAAAAATTCTTTCAAAAATTATGACATGTTTGTCAATACTTTATTTTAAAGACATTTTTTACTTGAAACAGCATAATCTCTACTTGAAGTCGAGTCTGAATTTGAAAATTGAAGTTGTTTCTTAACACCTTTTTAAAGTATTTTGATAGCACATGAAAAAAAAAAATCTAAAAAGATGAATAAATTAAAATTTGTTTCCTACAATCAACTACGCAAAACTCAAATTTAAAAGAGAATTATGTCCTAAAAGTACTTCGTACTTTTTTGGCTCGGAATCAATACCTAAATCATTAGTGTAAAGACAAAATCTTTGGAACCGGCATTCATTTTTTCAGTGTATGAGAATTAAGATTATCTAAAAAACTTATTTTAATAATACTCCCAAAAAAAAATTCAGTAGGGGTGGTTTAGGGTATGATATAGTCGATTCATACCCACTATCTACTCTACTTACTTGTTTCTATTTCAAATTTGAATTTCTTAACTCTCGAAAGTTTATTTTCCAGGAGTGCTTGCAAGCGGGACGCCATGGAATGGAACTCTGATATATTATTTAAAAAATTAAAATGTAATATTCGCAATTAACATAATTTTCTTACATTATCAGTGTATCTTTTTTAATTAGATGGCCAAAGAAATGCATTTATATAGAAATGACAAGATATCATTCATTGATTAAAGAAAGAATACTGATGACGTCGACGGCAATGAGGTGTTTCACAATAAGATCTACCCCGACATTCTCTTAAAGATAAACGTGCAGAAATTTTTTCGTATTCACGACTGGATTGAAGAGTTCAGTGAACTCATTTAAAGGCCTCATTTGAACAATCGCTAAAGTTATTTTCCTTTCAATTCTTGTCTCTGTTACCTCGCCATAAACTCACTGTATGTAGCACTCTCTATCTCTCTTGTACACTATCTCTCTTTCTCTCTCTATTCTAGTTCCACTGTTAATGTTAGTGTTTATGGTCGTTAAGTGGGTGAACAAGGGGGTTATCAGAGTTAGTTATGGGTTTGAGAGAGTGGTGGAGTGGAGTTGAAATTTCATAGTATGAATCCATATATTCCAAGTTTTTATAGCCGGGTGATAAAATGGGGGAGGTAAGAAAGAAGAGAAAAGAATAATAGGCTTTGTTGCCTACTTGAAGTCAAAACTAGACTAGAAAAGAATGGTGGAAATACTACTAAGAACGAAGCAACCACCTACGGCGCCCTTCAGAGTTAAAGGAACTGTCGAGGCAAAAAGGAAATTTCTCTGCTCATCTTTAAAGTACACTAAAAAGAAAACTAGAAAACAGGCAACTAGAAAAAAGGCTAAAAGAATTTTTGTGCTTTGTACAAAACTACCTTCGATTGTCAGCGCCTAGAAGATAGTCGTCGTCATCGAATTCAGTTCTCAGCGGTCGTAAACAACCATTAAAACCAACAAAAAAGCAAAATGGGCAATAGCCTGTACACCCCATACACACACACACTGCTATAAACATCCACCCACTCAATCTAAAGTTTGAGGAAATATTGGTTGTTTGGTATTTAAACTCTATGAGAGGCTCTATCATATAGGTATGTAGAAATGTAAACGAAATCGTTGGGGCTCTTTGAGTGAGGATGTGTGCGCTTTTGTATTCATTTCAACAGCTGAGTTTTTTGTTTGTTTACCTCTGAAGTGATTCATCCACAAAACTGTTCGATTGTATGAATTTAGTAGGCATAGCAAACTGATGTTGTAAGTATGAGTCCAAACATCACAAATCGATTTCAATTAGGATACCACTTATGTTGTACTAAGAAAAAATCGAGAAGGTTTTAGAAGTCAAACAATTGTCAGTATTTAGGAGAAGAAATATGCAAATTCCAGGAAGATATATTCAGCACTTCTCTGATGTATCATAGATCCAAAAGGTCTGATGGTTGTTATTGCGCTAATTTTAAAATTAAGTAAATGTGAACAAATCTTATTGTGGTTTAAACAGTTGGTAACGGATATAAGCACATATAATATAAGAACAAGTATATACGGACTTAAGTTCGGCCGGCCGAATCTTAATGAATAAAAAAATGTAATTGTTTCCGTAGAAAACTCTTCGTCAGGTTACTTGAAAATACATATATCGAATTTCAGGTGGATTTGATGACAGATACTCTGCCAAGCAAACATTTATACATGGAAATCAGGCGACTTTTACACATGGGAGCTATACCAAAGCATGGACCGATCCAAACCATATCCGCTACACCTATTTACGGACCGAAAATACCTCGAAATTTTGAATTATTGGCAAATCGGATAAAAATTGCGGTGTCTCGAAGTCAAATCGGGAGATCGATCTCTATGGGGGTATATCAAACTCGATCGATATGCCTCAAATTCATAAAAATTGGGATATCTACACACTTAAGAGGTCAAATCTGGAGATCGGTCTACCCTATGGTATATGAGGTAAATACCAAAACATGAACCGATATACATCATATTCGGCGTACTTATGCGTAGACCCAAAATATCAACAGATTTTGAATTTCAGGTAAATCGGATAAAAATTGTGGTATCTAGAAGCCCAAGAAGTAAAATCGGGAGATCGGGCTGTATTGGGGCTATACCAAAACCTGAACCGACAAGGCCCATTTTCGAACTTGGCCTGCGTGCAGACAAAAGACGAATCTGTGTCAAGTTTCAGGACGATAGCGCCATTATTGAAGACTTTAGCGTGATTACAACAAACAGACAGACGGACATGCTTATATCGTCTTACAATTTTTCCCTGATCAAGAATATATATACTTTATATAGTCGGAAATCGATATTTCGATGTGTTGCAAACGGAATGACAAACTTATTATACCATCACCATTCTATGGTGGTGGGTATAAAAATAGTACACTTTTCTTCCAAACAAGGCTTTTGTACCTCGAAAAAAATTTCCAAACTATGTTCGTTGATCTAGAATTTTCTTTCGGAGGGAAACATTTTTGTGTACATATCAGATAATGAAAAGAGTACTCATGAGAGATATACTTTGAATGCATTTATAGATTATAAAGTACATAGATGGTTCAAAAATTGCGACCAAAATCGCAAAAATACAAAATTCAATTTTGTGCGGATTTTCTCTTTACGAACGATACAAAAGCAAATTACTGTCCGCAATTGACTGTTTTGGGAAAAATCAATACGAAATGCTAAAAATTTTATGTCTGGAGCTGACATATTTTTTTTTTTGGAGAATAGAAACGGGTCATATATGTTAGGTAATCTTTAATCTATGCTTTATGTGAGTAGTATGCACTTCAGTACACATACTCGCTACGCCATGCGAATTTTGGGTAGATATAAATGCATACCGGTTTGCGTTCTCTGGTACCGTTTTACAATTGCATTATGTGTTAAAAACCTATTACGTTTAGAAGGGACTACATTTCTTTGTAATTATGAGAATACTAAACTTTAACTCAATAAAATGTTAGCTCTTTTTTCATTCCATTTGGTAAGTAGAACCTACTCATCTACTTTAAATAACATAATTTTTATTGCGACTTGGAGTTAAAATTACGTCTGACAGGAAACCACATAAACATTAAAATAGTGCCTCCATGTTGAAAATATTTCTAAGTCACTTTTGTTGTTGCTTTTTTAAACTTCAAAACTATTTTGGTGAATTGTTACCACTGTCCGTTGAGTACTTTGTAAATATTTTGCCCTTGGATAGCTGAGTGTATGAATCTCTGTGTGTAAGTGTGTGACTGTGTTGGTCTCTATGAGGTTTTGAGTTTATTGGAAAGTGGTTGATTTTATGTTGTCTACTTTCAGGCAATTGCCCCAAAAATATAAACACCATTCAATGAGGGTTGGCTAAACTGCCAGACTTTATTCTTCTTTTTTTTACTATATTTAAAAATAAATCCACTAACAACAACAACAACTAAGCAAATGCTGCAGACAAACACTTTACAAAGCCCAGCAGTTCAAAGGCATAAACAAGGATGCTGATGATGATGAGGACGGATGCTATTGATGTTCCTGCAACAGTGACTATTATTGATGAGAACGGCGATACGGATGTGAATGTCGATTCGAAGAGTCAAAGTCGATATTGATAACGACTATGACGATGACGACGAGGACGATGATGATGGTGATGACGATAACAAAGTTTATGCCAAAGCATTTTATGTTCACCATGCGATAATAACAAATCAATAAAAATGTGGAAAATAACACAAAAACAACTACAACACCAATGCCATAACGAACAACTACAATGACACAAAGCAATAGCGTAACTAACACAACAAAGTATACGACAGTAGAAGACAAACAAATCCTTTGAGGAAACTCAATACCAATAAAAACAATGACACCCCAATAAGGGCTGCCATTCGAGAATGCAAACTCTTTACAATGTCACAAAGTTGCGACTATCATAAAATAGATGGTATTCGCTGGAGATTTTCTAGAACAGAGTTCCACGACTAAAATGGATGGTGGAGGGTATCATTGGTAAGAGGTCGTTCTTTGGTCCTATTCTTCGCTAATGAATGTTGTTCCTATTTTGATTTTGGAATTCACTCTTCAGTTGTCAAAATGCCGTCCAAGCAAGAAGAGCAGCGTATCAAAATTTTGCTCGCACATCGCGAAAATCCGAGCTACTCGCACGCAAAGCTGGCAAAATCGCTAAAAGTTGCCAAATCAACCGTTACAAATGTAATTAAAGTGTTTGGGGAACGTTTGTCGACAGCCAGGAAGTCTGGATCGGGGGGAAATCGAAAACCGGAAGCCGCTGAGACGACAAAGAGAGTTGCCGGTAGTTTCAAGCGAGACCCTAACCTATCTCTCCAAGATGCCGCAAATAAGCTGGGTGTATCGTCTACAACCGTGCATCGAGCCGGACTATCGACTTACAAAAAGGTAGTGACTCCAAATCGCAATGATAAACAAAATATGACGGCCAAAGCGCGATCCCGGAGGCTGTACACGACGATGCTGACGAAGTTTTACTGCGTGGTAATGGACGACGAAACCTACGTCAAAGCCGACTACCAGCAGTTTCCGGGACAGGAGTTGTATACGTCAAAAGGAAGGGGAAAGGTAGCAGATATTTTCGCGCACATAAAACTGTCAAAGTTCTCAAAGAAATATCTGATTTGGCAAGCCATCTGTACCTGTGGCTTGAAAAGCAGCATTTTCATAGCTTCCGGGACTGTCAACCAAGAAATTTACGTGAAAGAGTGTTTGAATAAACGTCTGGTGCATTTCCTGAAGAAACACGGTTGTTCCGTACTGTTTTGGCCGGATTTGGCATCTTGCCATTACGGTAAAAAGGCCATGGAGTGGTACGCCGCCAACAACGTGTAGGTGGTTCCCAAGGACAAGAAGAGAAATACTGGGCTATTGTCAAGCGGAACCTAAAGAAGACCAAAAAAACTTCAAGGCAAACTGGCTTTCTGCGGCGAAGAAGGTGGACAAGGTGGCTGTACAAAATCTGATGGCAGGTGTCAAGCGTGAAGCCCGGCAATTCGGATTTGGAAAAGCGAAAGCCTAACTGAATATTTTTCCTGAATTTTATACTAATTGAACTTGAAAAAGAAATTTAATTTGATTTTTTAAATAAACGATTTCACCGATTTACACGCGTTTTCCCTTTTGACCGTATCACCCTTTAGCATAACTTAGCTGATTAATTGAAATCTTTAAGAAACCTGAAAATGTTCAAAGGATGTGCATGAGGAAGCACATGTTCAGGGAAATTTTAAGAAGATCCATTTTTGTATTTGGGTGACAAAATCCACAGAAAAATAAAAACATTTACTGTGACAACTTTTCGCAGCTTCAATTTAATTTTTTTTTGTGATCGCAGGTTTGTTTTTGTGAACTAAGTCCAGGTGCCTCAAAAATACGTAGAATGGACAATTTCCTCTACGGGAAATGGATTAGTCCCAATACCTTGGAACCTTTGAAATTAGTCCAAAACGTGCCCTGAAGTGTAAATTTACCGCGTCAGTGACAAACACATATTAAAGTGACCGGTTCGTTCCATACCTTTGGACAAGGACTAGGACGGGTCCATACACCCCAGGGACTAGTCCTGTACCGGTCCTGAGGTTGATGCATTTTCCGTAGGGTGTTATGTCCCGCAATTTGGACTTGGCAATAACATAACTAACCTAGTAGAACCCAGACTTATCTGCAAACATAACTACTGGAAATCGACCCTTTATCACGAGCGGTAAATAAAGAAGCTACAACATTTTTTGGTAAAGGAGAGGCTAAAAGAGATCCATTTTAGAATAAGCACCAATTAAAGAATGCTCCCAAACTGCGTTTAATCTGCATTTGTGCGAGATCAATTTCTGTTGATAAATACAGAATTGTGGCTTCTTTAGACATTGAACGAGTTTGAGATCGATAATAGGCGAATTGTCAATTCTAAAAGTTAAATAAGGTATACATAGATTAAGATTATGCAAACTCCTATTCTGCCCACTATGGGCCAGGAGTTTTATTACCTTTATATTGCAACGTTGCTATAAAAAGTGTTGTACTCTTCGTTAAAAAAGCGAAGTAAAATGGGAGAGAGAGAACGAGAAGAAGAGACGTCGTAAACGGCCATATATTTTATAGAATCTCTCAAAATTAATGGAACAGCAGTTCAATATTCACCTAATATTGGTGGCCGCTAACAGGATTGTAATAAGGATTGTAATGTAATGGATTGATTTAGCGATACTAGGATGTACCTTTCAAACGATACTAGGATGTACCTTTCAAACAAAATGTACCTTTCATTCTAACCTAGCTCAATGACAAGGGACCTCCTTTTTATAGCCTAGTGCGAACGACATTTTACATTGCAGTGAAACCACTTAGGGAAGCTTTGAAATACTCAGAAATGCCACCAGCATTACCGAGAGGGGACCAGTTGAATGCATGGTGCTGCCAGATGATGGTTGCCGAAATCCGGGTCGTTGCGTCGTTCATTCCGAGATTTGTCGGGACAAGCAAAAACAGTTGCATTTTTCGAAAATAGTTGCCCATATTTTATCACGTGGTATTTCTTTTGGTAAATTCGCGTAAACGCCATGTCGTAGTCGTTATTGCCTGCAGACTTTGAAATTCCTAAATATGTTGGAGCCTCTCAAACTTTCTCCCAAGATGGCTGCGATGATTTTATATCAAGTTGTCTCTTGAAAGCCGGAAGCCTAAACTAATATTTACTGGCAATCACTTTCGGTTATGGCAAAAAAAAAATTTGATCTAAGGTGGCATTCGCTGCTTCTTTCGTAGTGCCTTTCGATACTAGGAATTTGGTTATCGCCATGGACATGAATTTGGCTATAATTCGTATCACTGTTGGTGATTGTTATAGTAAAATCGAATTTGAAATGTTGGCAGGGAATTATAATTTGTGAACTGATAATTATAATTTGTAAAAATACAATTCACAGAAAAACGTGAATTTGAAATAAAATTAAATATGTGCGTATATTTTTCTACTGCTCAAGAGATAGCTGATGATTCGAAAGATAGTGATAGTCATTTGATTTGTTTCAGTTAGTGAGGAGATTGAATGAAATGGCAAAAAATCTGACTGACAAACGTACATTTAAAAAGTATGATAATCAAAAACCAAAAATATTTTTGAAAGCGATTTAATTTCAAATCGTTTTCTTTTCTAAGAAATGGGAAAAATTAAAACATATGCCTTGAGCAATTAAAATTCCGGGATTTTTTGGCAAAATTTTGTGAATGATTCGGGACACTTCCAGGAGACGGAATTCCGGGACCATCCAGGCGAATCTCGGCCATCTGGCATGCCTACTCCCTTCGAATTATTAGGATTTTCCCAAAATACCACTCACAATCTTTAAAATCCTTAAAATGCCATCTCTATGCAGTACTGTCTCACCCGCACACAGGGCCACCCTCTATTACAAAAGGATCACGGATATAAACCAATACAGCAAGACGAATGAAACGGAATACAAAGTCGTAACGCTTCAAAGAGAATCTACCGTCCGCTCTGCTGGCATGTCTGCAACAAATCATCCCCTTTACGTGTTCCAAGGATATAAGGAGCAAGAAATGAAATCCTGTCCTGTGTTGAATGTTTCTTTTATCTATTCTTTGGGGTTTGTTGTTATTTTAAACGCTAAAGGCAAAATTCAACCTAAACACGCACGCATCGTGTCTAAAGACTCTTGGCAAGGCAAACTATAGTCTGATGTGGTCCGACGACCATGGCTCGCTGGGTGGTAAAGGAGTCCTGGTTACAATGTAGGTTCACACATTGTTTCTCGCTCATGTCAAGCACAGACTTTATGTGAAAGACCCATTTTCAGAGGCGACGACAGTGAGACAACGTTCAACAGCAATGGCTTCAGCGTCGGCTGCTGACCTGAAAACATGTAGGCGAAATGTACTGCTTTTGGCACTTTTACTTAAAACATCATCGTAACGACCGTATTAGGTTTCGTAGGGAAGAAACGGAAAATCACAAACGGAAAAGGATTTCTTCTACATATTCGTTTTAGTCGGTCTTTTAAATAGAAATCGAATACAAAAGGAAAAGGGAGAAGTTTTGACAGACTGCCCAGCCAATTAAGAGTCCATGCAACATGACCGGATTATCCGTTCCAGACACCAAATGGCTTTGGTTTAATTTTCAACAGAAAACGAGAAAAAACGAGGAAAGTTAAGCAAACAAAAAATCTGCCACAAAAATTTGCCAACAACTTTCTTGTTTGCATAACTTCTAGCGTAGCCTTGGTCTCAATTATGTGAAACAGACAGACATTTTAAGTGAAACCTCAGAACCAAATTTTGCCAAGTATATAACCAGAATGTAGTTTCTATTCGATTTTTATGTAGTTTAAAATGAATCACTTCAAATTTTTAGTATAATAAGTTTGTCATTCCGTTTGTAACACATCGAAATATCGATTTCCGACTATATAAAGTATATATATTCTTGATCAGGGAGAAATTTTAAGACGATATAAGCATGTCCGTCTGTCTGTTGTAATCACGCTACAGTCTTCAATAATGGCGCTATCGTCCTGAAATTTGGCACAGATTGGTCTTTTGTTTGCAGGCAGGTCAAGTTCGAAGATGGGCTATATCGGTCAAAGTTATGATCGGGGCTGTGGAGTCGGAGTCGGAGTCTGAAGATTTTGCCGGAGTCGGAGTCGTATAAATTTTGCTCGACTCCGACTCCGGCGAAACCAAATTTGAAAAACACTTCATATCTTTGTAACTAAAGAAATATTTCGAAAAATTAGATTCGATTGGGATTTTTAAACGAAAAACGAAGTACTGGATTTCAGGTCATTCAAAGTGTATTTATATTTTCGTAGGTGAAATTTCACGGTGTTGTAAAAAGTAGGTTTTTCTAGAATATGGGCTGAATTGATCAATTGTATAGTCCATTTTTAACATATTAAACAATCGTTTTTTAACCCTATATATACTCTTGATAAAGGTACAATTTTAAGGCAATATAGCAGTAGAACCTAACGTTCTGAATTTTTGGCAGCCATGTCAAGTTCGAAGATGGGTCATACCGGACAATTTTGTGATACAGCACCTACATAAAAACGCATCTCCGATTTGTTTTAAGAAAATTTTCCCAGTCTAAAATTTTTATAAGATTTGTCAGAAATTTTGTGTTATTTGAGATCCATAAATAAATGGGGAAATTTCCCGTCGGCCCAGATTTTGTATATGGAGATAATTACTTGAGAAATCTCCACATACACCCGATGTTCTTGGAAGCTGTAATTTTAAATTAAATCTCTGCCAACGTGTCATGAGGCGGTCTTTTGGGAGAAAGTTTGCCACTTGAAATTCTTTAGATTAAATTAATGGATTAGAGGCCTTTACTGATAGACCATTTCTAAATCGATTTTTCACCTTTTTACGTCTATAGAAACAATATTCGTAACTGTCCAGCTATTCCTGTCATCTGTTGTATAGTAGTGGTTATTTAAAATTCCGCCCGTCCTAATTTATGACATTTTATGTTTGTTTTATATATCCGACACATTACGTTTTTTAACATCTAAACTTTCTATCTGATTAGCCCTACATTTTGATTTTTGTGTATTTTTCTTTTTTATATAGATTTATTTTTTATAAAATGCCTATATAGACCCATACCAGGATTTTACTTCTTAAACTTCTGGAAGCCTAATTATTTTTTGAAATTTTGTGTTTTTATAAATTCATATTCTGGAGATTGTTGTTATCTACCCATATTTTGATGTGGTCTCTATATAGTCTTGTGTCATATTTTAATTTATTGGCCTTACATTAAAATGTAGAGTTCTTTACATCCCTAAAAGGCTGAGATTTGTCGTCGAGTCGTATCAAAATTAAAAATTAGAGTTCTTTTGGACATATATCGGTCTATTTTTGGAACACTACACCTTAAAATTACTATTGGAATACTGTTAAAATGAGATTTAGGTACACTACCTGGAGTCGACTCCGGAGTCTGAGTCGAGGCTAATAACAAATGCTGGAGTCGGAGCCGGAGTCGAGCAAAATTGACTCGACTCCACAGCCCTGGTTATGATATAGTCCCCATATATAGACCTCCCGATTTGGGGCTTATAAAAACCGTAGTTTTTGTCCAATTTGCCTGAAATTGGAAATCTAGAGGTATTTTAGGACCATCAAAAAGTGTACCGAAAATGGTGCCCATCGGTCCATGTTTTGGCATAGCCCCCATATGGACCGATTTCCGATTTTGCTTCTTTGGCGTGTAGAAAGTGTATTTTCTATTCGATTTGCCTGAAATTGGAAATCTAGAGGTATTCAGACCATAAAGACGTGTGTCGAAAATGGTGAGTACTGGTCCATGTTATGTTTTGATATAGCCTCCATATAGATCGATCTCCCGATTTTACTTTTTGGGCTTCTAGAATTCGTAGTTTTTATACAATTTGCCTGAAATTGGAAATCTAGAGACATTCTAGGACCATAAAGAGGTGTGCCGAATATATTGTGTATCGGTACAGTTTTTGATATAGCCCCCTTATAAACCGGCCCTCCGATTTGGGTCCTAGATTCTAGAACTACAATTAGATGTGCTGAATACTGTTTGTATCGTTCCATGGTTTGGTATTGCCCCCATTTCACCGAACTCCCAATTTAACTCCTAGGGTTTCTAGAAATTGTAGTTTTTATCCGATTTGCCACAAATTGAAAATATACTGGCATTTTAGACCCATAAATATATAATTTAGTTTTATCGGTCCATTTGGTAAGGCATCCATATAAACCGATTTCACTTATTGAGGGTATAGAAGGCGCACTGATCAGTTTTGCTCCAATCAACTTCAACTTTAGCGTAAGTATTTATTTTGAATCAGAACAGAATCAGATTTAGATATAGCTCCCATGTATTAGAGGTGTGCGCGTGAGTAATATTTTACTCACGCTCACGCTCACGCACACTCACGAAAAGAAAAATTGTACTCACGCCCACTCACGCACGAAAATGTCGTGAGTCACGAAAAATACCGTGACTCACGAAAAATATCGTGACTCACGAAAAATGTCGTGACTCACGAACAATTTTTTGAGCAATTTACCTTAGCGACGTGTCTGAAAACATGAGCATTATTAAAATCGAGAGCGTTATTACACTCTTAACATCCCAGGTGTCACTAAAATTGTAATGAATTTAACTCTTAAGCGTTTTATGTTGATGAGGTCAAAGTTGTAATCCGATTTACGTCAAAAAGCGTCGCCGAATAGTGAAAATTTTCTTTTTGGATCCGGAAGTGGTGCAAAATTGGCGCAGAAGCGATGAATTTAACATGGGCTTGTCATAGGACGGATGTCCACCATTTCAACAGTCGTTGCATTGAATTTGCATCACTTCTTAAGGTGTGATGCGAATTCAGCGTTTTGGATGTGAATTAAGAAATTTTGTGATATTTTGACAAATAAATAATTTTTAAAATTTCTTGTGGTTTTTAATGCATTCTAACGCTTGTCTGGAGCGTTTGGCATCAAATATTATCAAAAACTCGCAAGTTTTCTAGAACGGATTTAGCATTTTTTTCGTCAAAATTTAAATAAATTGTACCATTTTATTAATTCTTAATCTGTTTTTAACCTAATTGAAACAAAAAAAATTAAATTTCCCATTAAAAATTATGAAAAAAGCGAGTTATAAAAAATGGACTGAAATGAACTTCTCGTGCAGTTAAAATAAATAACATCTTTGGGAGAACATTTTTGGAAGTGCTTCTAAAGTTGTGCCTGGGATATTACACCCAACAAATTTTAAGGATTTGGGATGGTATCGAAAATGTAGATCTACAAAGTGCAGGTGCAGGGTATATTATAGTCGGTCCCGCCCAACTTAAGACTTTCCTTATTTACTTTTTACCAACAGTGTGTTTCGTCCCAAGACGTTATCCGAATAAAATTTGTCCAAATAGGTTCAGATTTAAATTCATGTATGTGGGTATATAAATCTTTATATAACTCCCAACAAATTTGAAGCATTTGCGATGCTATCACAAATTTTGGTGGTGAAGCCCGATTATTGACATTCCTTAATTGTTTTAATTTTTCTGTTTAAAAGCGAAAAATGTCGGAAAAACATACGATTTTAAAATCAGCAAGGAACCTACTTTTTAGAAATGAAGGAGGAACGTATTAAGTCTAAATTATTCTTGGTTGACGCGTACTGAGTGCAATGGTGCTGAGTCCTGTTATAATGTCCATGATACGGTCTTGAAATTACATCATAAGCAAAAATGAGAACAAAAACTTTGTTTAATTTTTTATTCAATAATATTATAATATTAAACAAAAATTCATAAAATTTTTGAATTAGAATAACTTAGAATATTGAATTAAAATAACTTCATGCGCTAGGTTAGGTTAAAGTGGCAGCCCGATTACGTTTTAGGCTCACTTAGACTATTCAGTCCATTTTGATATCACATTAACTAAAATTACCTCTTACATATGGGCACTTCTAGTTTTAACAGTTGAACCTTCTCGATTATTTCCTTCTGTTTAACCAACCAGATTGTTCCAAAAACATTAGTAGATTACTTAAGTTAACGTTTTCCAGGTCCGCCAGTAATCTAAAGCTATATGCCCCTAAAATTCGCTTACGCCTTACACAAAAAAAGCAGGACACTCACACAAAAGGCGTTTATTTGATTCCTCTTCCTCCGCATCATGACAGCTCATACAATAGTCATTATACTTCGGGCCTATCAGGCAGCGACCTGTTATAGCAGATATCAGAACTGATATCTGACGCCTCGAGAACACTAGCATATCTAGTGTGCAATTCTCCCATCGAACATTTGCCATTATAACCGCCTTCTCACGCAGTATGAGCTTGCAGGTAGCCAGAGGCATACCAACAGATTCTATTTCCCCGGGAATATGTAAGGTAGTTCCTAGCCTTGCTAACTCATCCGCTTCGCAGTTCCCCGGTATGTTCCTATGGCTAGTCACCCATGTTAGGTAAATATTATACTGCTCAGCCATCTTGTTGAGAGATTTGCGGCAGTCTATGGCCGTTTTCGAGTTAAGGAACACAGAATCCAAGGATTTTATTGCAGGTTGACTGTTTGAGTATATATGAATGCCAACATTTGTTGGAACATTACTTCTCAGCTTTTTATCTTTAGTTCAAAAATACACTTAATCCTATGAATTAAAAATTAAAAAATTAATTGGCATACAACATTAACGAAGGGACGCAAATTTTAAGAGTTCGTGTCTTAAGTTTGAAGAAATACATTTTAAATGGAAACATTTTGAGCATTCTTTTAATAAAAAACAAGTATATACGGCCGTAAGTTCGGCCAGGCCGAAGCTTATGTACCCTCCATCATGGATTGCGTAGAAACTTCTACTGAAGACTGTCATCCACAATCGAATTACTTAAGTTGTGGTAACACTTGCAGATGGCAAGGTATCTTAAAACTTCCTAACACCGTCTTCTAAATTTCAAGGTAGTCCATACGTGGTATATATTAAACTAAAAAAGCCGATTAAATACGTATATAATTAAGTTTGACAAAATGTTTTATAGAAATAAAATTTTGACAAAAGTTTCTATAGAAATAAAATTTTGACAACATTTTCTATAGAAGTAAAATTTGGACAAACTTTTCTATAGAAATAAAATTTTGAAAAAATGTTCTATAGAAATAAAATTTTGACAAAATTTTCTATAGAAATAAAATTTTGACAAAATTTTCTGTACAACAAAAATGTTGACAAAATTTTCTATAGAAATAAAATTTAGACAAAATTTTCTATAGAACAAAAATTTTGACAAAATTTTCTAGAGAAATAAAATTTCGTTTTGTTTGTTATTGTTGGCTTCTCTTCAATCGTTATTGTTGTTTTTTTTTTGATCTCAGCTTAAAGCCATGCATTGACTAAACTACAAGTGTAGCTTAACCAACAGAGGAAAAGTATGCTTGTCAAATTTATTTGGGCAAAGCCCTATAGACTGCGAGATGGTTGGATGTACAGCTGTTTCGGAATTACCACATTCCTCATCAGCATCCTCTACTTGCAGCAAAACTATCAACCAATTATCAGAATAAATTCGGGTAATTCACTCAACCCAACGTGAACTACACTTGAACCTCCCGAAAAAGGGTTTGATAGTCGGCTACTGCCTAAACAAATTTGCCAGCATATCTCTTTTGAAAAAATTTTGAAAAAATTTTCTATAGAAATAAAATTTTGGTAGATTATTTTTGGCTCGGGTGGCAACCATGATTATGAACCGATATGGACCAATTTTGGCATGGTTGTGATAGGCCATATACTAACACCACGTTCCAAATTTCAACCGGATCGGATGAATTTTGCTTCTGCAAGAGGTTCCGGAGTTCAAATCTGGGGATCGGTTTATATGGGGGCTATATATAATTATGGACCGATATGGACCAACTTATTCATGGTTGTTAGAGACCATATACTTATACCGTGTACCAAATTTCAGCCGGATCGGATGAAATTTGCTTCTCTTAGAGGCACCGCAAGCCAAATCGGGGGATCGGTTTATATGGAGGCTATATATAATAATGGACTGATGTGGACCAATTTTTGCACAGTTGTTAGAGACCATATACTAACACTATGTACCAAATTTCAGCCGGATCAAATGAAATTTGCTTCTCTTAGAGGCTCCGCAAGCCAAATCTGGGGATCGGTTTATATGGGAGCTATATATAATTATGGACCGATGTAGACCAATTTTTGCATGTTTGTTAAAGACCATATACTAGCACTACCCAGCAAAAACTCCTATTACCAGGTATGAGTACAAGTATGCCTGCGCCAAATTGGTAACAACTTCCTCGTACATATATCAGTAGTAATACTTTTACACGGGCATGACATTGGAGGAAAGTACTTCCGTGCAAGCATACCAGCAGTCGAAAAATAAGTACTTCTTCGCAAGCATACCAGCCCTCCAAAAATAATATATTTACCATAAAGGTACCCAAAAAGTGCGAACTCACCCCTGTTGTTTTGTAATCCAACACACTATACCACGCTCCACGACATGGATCTATTCAATAATGTTATTTTGTAATATAAATTATGTACTATACAACTTTAGAAAACAAAGGTATATTTTATTGGCAATTTTTTCTGAAATGTAATTTGGCATTACTTATCGCTACTATTAACGGTGCCCACTGTAGAGCCGAACCCGGACCTCAAGATTTGATTTTGATTACCGGTATTAATAGAAAGAATCACTTTTTGCCTACACAGGTAAGTTATTATTTTTAAATCCCAGGTAATACTGCAAGTAGTAACTTTTTGATTACCGGTATTACTGAAAGAATCACTAGTGCTTACCCAGTTTTTGCTGGGTATGTATCAAATTGCAGCCGGATCAGATAAAATTTCCTTCTCTTAGAGGCTCCGCAAGCCAAATCTGGGGATCGGTTTATATGGGGGCTATACGTAAAAATGGTCCGATATGGCCCATGATCAATGCCATCCGACCTACATCAATAGCAACTACTTGTGCCAATCGATATATTGTTTCGTTCGGAAGTTAGCGTGACGTCAACAGACGGACGGACATGCTTAGATCGACTCAGAATTTCACCACGTCCCAGAATATATATACTTTATGGGATCTTAGAGCAATATTTCGATGTGTTACAAACGGAATGACAAAGATTTTTTCGCTGGGATGTTCAAAGGTTCAATTATTGATTTTAGGCGTGAGATTTCCGTAATTACCCCATAGTGCAATGTTTAAAGATTCAAACCCATGGGAGAAATAATATAAATTGTGCCCTGCAGAACAAGGTCGTTCTAACGTGTTAGCAATATTTTAATATTGCTAGTCCATATGGTAAATCGTTGTAATATCAACGCCTTCGATTAAGAGTAATATTCTGCAGACCTCTTATTATTTATTTTGAAAACAAAAAAATCGCACTTCCGATATATACTACCAAGTACGTCATCCTTTGTGTCGTGCCATAAACGTAATCATATGTGAGTATCTCTCTCAATGGTTACGTGAATCCTTTTTGGCCTGGATTATAGGACAATGTACTTTGTGGTTAATAGACCAAAAAACGACAACGCAAACACAATGTTATGCCGTTCAGCTCGTTCATTTTAAATGAGAAATTAAAGCAACAAAGAACCCTTAAACCGGCCGACTATCGACCGGACAACAAATCGTCACAAAGCGAAGGAAAAGGATAAAACGAGCGCAAAAACACAACGACAACAACAACAGGGTAGAAAATCGACACGAATAAATGTCTGTATAATAAGGACGAAGCATGAAACACAGCAGATCCAAAGGATAGGAACGAAAAGAAAAACTAAATTATATCCATTTATATTGAAATTCCACAGAGAATGGAAATGGATATCGTATTGCGTGTCGGTATCCCAGCTCTTACTGACTCTTGTCCGGCCTCCTGGATTTGGTCGGCCAGAGCGATTAAAAACAATGCCACCATGTTGACTTATATTATGACCAGGTTTGTTGACTGACTCTTTCTCTGTCTGTCTGTCTGTTTGTCTGTATGACTATCCTTTTGCTTCGTGTTAGCTTCATTATGGGCCCTAGGGCGTTATTTCTTTTTCGCTTACTTGAGTTTGCAAGGAAATTTAAGTTGACCCCTTCCGCAGGATGACGAGAACACCAAAGCAAACCTGCAATAATAATAAAAACGAATACGTCAACCGCAATTGAAAGCTTACAAATCACATTCGAATCTAGGGACATACGGCCACAAAAGCAATGTCCACAATCTCACACCCCTCCATGATCGCTAATGGACTCGGACATGTATTAAAGGGGAACCCTTCGCAACAAATGGTGATTGAATGACAAACGTAAAGAGGAAAGGAAGGAGGTTGATTAATTTCGTATTTATTGCCAGGATTTTTGTCTTCCGCCCTTGTTTTATCGCTGGTCGATGTTTACGTTGCCGCAATGCAATGACGAGAAGTCCCTTGGTCTTGTATTCCTGATTTTATTTTTGCTGGCATTACACTTTCCAGGCAAGTGTTAATTACTTTTGGTTCCATTGCCACTAGCATAGGGCACATATCTGGTGTTGGCAAGCCTATGGATTGTGCTGTTGTCGTTTGTCTCATTAATGACTCCTTAAATTCTTGGCTTGTTCCATTAACGTGTGCTCTGCCAACATGGTTTGCTTAAATTGAATGCTCTATAAAATTCATTGATACGAAAGGCCTTCTTTGGTGGTTGGTGGTCGTGTCCGGAGGCAGTGTAGCTAAGGTAGCTTTAGTCTATGTTATTATCAGCTTAATATTTTTTGCACTTCATTAAATACAAAGAGCGCCTGTCATGAACAGTGATTTGAAGGGGAAAATAGTTGTAGAAATATAAAAGGAAAAAAAAAATTGTGAATAGGCCATTCCTAATTTAATTTCGATTGAAAATAATTGAACTTGATTTTTTTTTTGTGATTTTGATATTAGACAGTATTCAAAGATATTTTAAGGAATCATCTATCAATGTTGTTGTTTTTGATTTCAGCTTAAAACCATGCATTGACTAAACTACAAGTGTAGCTTAACCAACAGAGGAAAATAATGTTTGTCAAATTTATTTGGGCAAAGCCCTATAGACTGCAAGATGGTTGGATGGACGCACGTTTCGGAATTACCACATTCCTCATAAGCATCCTCTACTTGCAGCAAAACTATCAACCAATTATCAGAATAAATTCAGGCATTTCACTAAACCCAAAAGTGAGCCACACTTGAACCTTCCGAAAAAAGGTTTAAACGATAGCCGGCTTATGCCGAAATAAATTCGTACAAACATAATACTTTTCCTTTTAACACAAGTTTTAATATAAAATTTTTCCTTGGGATATTAAAAGAGAATTCAGTAACTTCATTTCAATATCGGAAAGCTTGATAAAAAGGTATTTCATGGAGATGAGGGAAATCACTACACGCAATTTCAAAAACGTTTGGAAAGCGTGCACTGAAGACGTTTTTCTTTTTTTAGTTTTTTTTTTTTTGAATTTCTTCGAAAATTTTAAACTTTTATCACCAAAAAAAATCGTTTGTTACAAAATTTTTATTTTTTTTAATAAAAGAAATATGTTTGAACCAACAACACAGTCCATTTCGTTTATATCAAGCACTGTTTTTTTCTGACTTTAAATCTTTAATAAGACACATTTTACAGTTTCATAGTAAAAATTTAATATAGTAGTATGTAATGTTGATTATCTTTTTGGAATCTTCCGAACTTATGTGGAATATATGTAAAAAAAAAAAAAACAAATAAAACTTTTTTGGTGTTCGGTCGAAGCAGGGATCGAACCCACGACCCTTGGTATGTAAGGCGGACGTACTAACCATTGCTCCACAGTGCCCAACTAAATGCATGTTTCTGTTAAATAAAGTTTGTTTAATCGGCTCGTGGGCGCCGAAAACGATGCTATATAAATATAACTGTTTGACTGCTGATGTCAATACAGCTACGTAGCCCAGTGGATAGTGTGTTGGCTTACAAATTGTATGGTCCGAGGTTCGATTCTCCGTTCAGGCGAAAGGTAAAATTAAAAAAAAAAAAACAAGTATATACGGCCGTAAGTTCGGCAAGGCCGAAGCTTATGTACCCTCCATCATGGATTGCGTAGAAACTTCTTCTAAACACTGCCATCCACAATCGAATAACTTAAGTTGCGGTAACGCTTGCCGATGGCAAGGTATCTTAAAACCTCTTAACACCATCTTCTAAATTGTATGTAAGTCCATACGTGGTATATATTAAATCAAAAAGATCGATCCAATACGTATATAATTCAGTTTGACAAAGGAGACGTAAAATTTTGACAAAATTTTCTACAGAAATAAAATTTTAACAAAATTTTCTACAGAAATAAAATTTTCACAAAATTTTCTATAGAAATAAAAATTTTGACAAAATTTTCTATAGAAAGAAAATTTTTACAAAAATTTCTACAGAAATAAAATTTTAACAAAATTTTCTATAGAAATAAACTTTTGACAAAATTTTCTATAGAAATAAAATCTTGGTAGATTATTTTTGGCTCGAGTGGCAACCATGATTATGAACCGAATAAAATTTGAACAAAATTTTCTATAGAAATAAAATTTTGACATAATTTTCTATAGAAATAAAATTTTGACAATGATGAAAATTTTATTATGAACCGAATAAAATTTTAACAAAATTTTCACTAGAAATAAAATTTTGACAACATTTTCTATAGAAATAAAATTTTGACAAAATTTTCTATAGAAATAAAATTTTGGTAGATTATTTTTGGCTCTAGTGGCAACCTGATTATGAACAGATATGGACCAATTTTTGTGTGATTGGACCAATTTTGGTATGGTTGTTAGCGACCATATACTAACACCACGTTCCTAATTTGAACCGGATCGGATGAATTTTACTCCTCCAAATCTGGAGAACGTTTTATATGGGCGCTATATATAATTATGGACCGATATGGACCAATTCTGGCACGGTTGTTAAAGATCATATACTAACACCATGTTCCAAATTACAACCGGATTCGATGAAATTTGCTTCTCTTGGAGACTTCGCAAGCCAAATCTGGAGTTCGGTTTATTGGGGGCTATATATAATTAAGGACCGATATGGACCAATTTTTGCGTGGTTGTTAGAGACCATATACCAACATCATGTACCAAATTTCAGCCGGATCGGATGAAATTTTCTTCTCTTTGAGGCTCCGCAACCCAAATCTGGGGATCGGTTTATATGGGCGCTATATATATTTATGGACCGATGTGGACCAATTTTTGCGCGGTTGTTAGAGACCATATACCAATACCATGTACCAAATTTCAGCCGGATCGGATGCAATTTGCTTCTCTTTGAGGCTTCGCAAGCCAAATCTGGAGATCGGTTTATATGGGGTCTATATATAATTATGGACTGATGTGGACCAATTTTTGCATGGTTATTAGAGACCATATCCCAACATCATGTACCAAATTTCAGCCGGATCGGATGAAATTTGCTTCTCTTTGAGGCTCCGCAAGCCAAATCGGGGGATGGGTTTATATGGGGGCTATATATAATTATGGACCGATGTGGACCAATTTTTGCATGATTGTTAGAGACCATATACCAACACCATGTACCAAATTTCAGCCGGATCGGATGAAATATGCTTCTCTTAGAGGCTCCACAAGCCAAATCTGGGGATCGGTTTATATGGGGGCTATATATAATTAAGGACCGATATGGACCAATTTTTGCGTGGTTGTTAGAGACCATATACCAACATCATGTACCAAATTTCAGCCGGATCGGATGAAATTTTCTTCTCTTTGAGGCTCCGCAAGCCAAATCTGGGATCGGTTTATATGGGGGCTATATATAATTATGGACCGATGTGGACCAATTTTTGCATGGTTGTTAGAGACCATATACCAACACCATGTACCAAATTTCAGCCGGATCGGATGAAATTTGCTTCTCTTTTAGGCTCCGCAAGCCAACTCTGGGGATCGGTTTATATGGGAGCTATATATAATTAAGGACCGATGTGGACCAATTTCTGCATGGTTGTTAGAGACCATATACCAACACCATGTACCAAATTTCAGCCGGATCGGATGAAATATTCTTCTCTTTGAGCCTGCGCAAGCGAAATCTGGGGATCGGTTTATATGGGGGCTATATATAATTATGGACCGATGTGGACCAATTTTTGCATGGTTGTTAGAGACCATATTCCAACACCATACACCAAATTTCAGCCGAATCGGATGAAATATGCTTCTGTTAGAGGCCTCGCAAGCCAAATCTGAGGGTCCCTTTACGTAAAAGTGGACCGATATGGCCCATTTTCAATACCATCCGACCTATATCGATAACAACTACTTGTGCCAAGTTTCAAGTCGATAGCTTGTTTCGTTCGGAAGTTAGCGTGATTTCAACAGACGGACGGACGGACATGCTTAGATCGACTCAGAATTTCACCACGACGCAGAATATATATACTTTATGGGGTCTTTGAGCAATATTTCGATGTGTTACAAATGGAATGACAAAGTTAATATACCCCCATCCTATGATGGAGGGTATAAAAACAAGTAAGGAAAGTCTAAAGTCGGGCGGGGCCGACTATATTATACCCTGCACCACTTTATAGATCTAAATTTTCGATACCATATCACATCCGTCAAATGTGTTGGGGGCTATATATAAAGGTTTGTCCCAAATACATACATTTAAATATCACTCGATCTGGACAGAATTTGATAGACTTCCCCAAAATCTATAGACTCAAAATTTAAGTCGGCTAATGCACTAGGGTGGAACACAAAGTTAGTAAAAAATATGGGAAGCAATTTTAAGGAAACTTCGCAAAAGTTTATTTATAATTTATCGCTCGATATATATGTATTAAAAGTTTAGGAAAATTAGAGTAATTTTTACAACTTTTCGACTAAGCAGTGGCGATTTTACAAGGAAATCTGAACCGATTTCAACCAAATTTGGCACGCATAGCTACAATGCTAATTCTACTCCCTGTGCAAAATTTCAATTAAATCGGAGTAAAAAATTGGCCACTGTGTTCATATGAGTGTAAATCGGGCGAATGATACATATAGGAGCTATATCTAAATCTGAACCGATTTCAATAAAATTTGGCACACTTGACTACACTACTATTTGTACTCCTAGTGCAAAATTTCAACCAAATTGGGGTAAAACTCTGGCTTCTGGGACCGTATTAGTCCATATCGGGCGAAATATATATAGGGGAGCTATATCTAAATCTGAACCGATTTCTTCCAAAATCAATAGGGTTCTATTCTGAGCCAAAACACATTCTTGTGCCAAATTTGAAGTCGATTGGACTAAAAATGCGACCTAGACTTTGATTACAAAAATGTGTTCACGGACAGACGGACATAGCTACATCGACTCAGGAGGCCACCCTGAGCAGTTTTGCCAAGACACCACGTGTCTATCTCGTCTCCTTCTGGGTGTTGCAAACATATGCACTAACTTATAATACCCTGTTCCACAGTGTGGCGCAGGGTATAAAAAATATATATAAAATCGAATAATTTCTTCTACACTGGTTGTATTACAGAAAAGGTGTTAAAAACTAAAAGAAACGAATGGAAGTAAGAAAGAAAATGAGAAACGATCTTTGTTTGTCTAAAATTTCGTTTGGGAGGAACGAATTATTTATTTGCGTGTACATACTTAAAACACTATTTGACAATATGTCCGGTGGACCCGTTCTAAATGGTAATATGATCTTGACATAACCATTTTAGTTATTGATCGGTTTAGATAATTATGCAAAATATTAATATGGCGACATAGCCAAGTTCCCAACCCTTAAATTTGTTTCATATAAAAATGTCTTGGTCAATCACACTCGAGAGAACAGTTTTGCTCTTATGTTGAAGACCATAACACTTTAGATGTTGTCCATGTTTTTTAAATGAGAACAAAGTTGTTGTCATCAAGAGCATAACAACTTTGATGACAACTATTTTATTTCTATAAGCACTCATACACTGGGCAAACATGGTTGCGGTGAAAATGTTACATGGTCGCCAGAAAACCGTGTTTTTTTCTTAAAGGTATATAAAATTTGGATACTTCATCGTGATGGCAAATAAATCTCTTGATTTTATACGAATATTTTAAACTTCAAGAAACTAAATATTAGCTCACCATTCAATCATACAACATTCCTCCCCCACGGCCTCTATCCAAAATAACTTGTCGTTTTATTGTCACATAACCACAGTTCCACGAATAAATGCCTTTCCAATCACAATCTCTTGCTTTTAATTATTTTATGGACTTTCGGCTTTGGCCAATGAGGAAGAAACATGAACGGACTTAATATCATTTTGATTTTCTTTCATAGTTGGCATTTAAGTTTCGATAAAATGGGAAAATGATTTCATTGTGGCCAATTGATACACGATTATAAGGACCTAAGGCAAAAAAGGAGGTGGCTTAAATGGAGAAATGAAATGAAAAGAAAAAAAAAATTAAATGGTTTTTGGCAAAAGTTTCTATTGTATCCATGGTGTTAGAAAATACCGACCAAACAACAAAAACCGTGGGGGAGGAGCAGGTTTAGGATCTATGTAACACCAGCTAACCATATAACCCAAAGTACAGGCAGTTAATTTTTATTTTGTTTTTTTGTTGCATTTAAGTGTTGAAACATTGACTATAACCATTTTGGGGTTTTTGGCAAATATGGCGTACACGTATGTATTGTCCTTTAAGCCATTTTTATGGTATGGAATATTTACAAAAAGGTATGTAAAGCAAATGATTTGCTATATTTTTCTATTTTTCTAAATTGGCCATAACTGTATAGTAGTGTTGTGTGTATGTGTGTGGGTTTTTTTTTCTAAAGTACTTGGAATTGCAAATTTTTTGGTGACCATTGGTTACTGGGTTGCATTGGGGGTGGTTGTAGGTGAATAGTTAGGTGATTGCTTGCAAGTTTTTAAGTGGAATTACAGTTGAAATGACACCCCTAAACAAGACCGAATTTTGGTCACTTCCATTTAACAGCCAAATACTCGCTTGTTCAGGTGTACCACTTCAACACGTTCAGGTTTTGCATATCAACGAACGAATACAATAGCACTACAATTATTCTACTTTTTTGTTCGGGAATAGTTTTTTACACTTTTTTTCTGAAGGATTTGCATGCTGAGGATATTCACTATTTTCGCTTACACGGGATTATATCGATGATAACAGATTTAAAATAAAATTCACTTATATGGAAGTATTTACATTTTTATTTGATTCCTCTTTTATGGTATGGGATTAATGTACAAATGGACTTGATCATGCCAAAATAGTGTAGGGGAGTGTAGTTTTTGTTAAGGTTATTTTCAAAAATAAAGAGTGGATGAAATAATATGGCATACACAGAATAAATATCACAAACATATTTCTAATTAAAAAATTAACTCAAACTGAAATTGTAATCGATAATAATTAACTGGCACAAAGAAATTTTTAATTAAATTAAACAATAAAGTCAGTTAAGTAAATTATTGAAAATTTGTACAAAATTCGCTTCTAGGTCATTATTTTATTTATTGGAAATTAAGATAACCAATCCGACTCACTAGAAAAATATATTCTTGTAGAGGCAGATACACCCAGAAAAACAGTGAACCAACTATGAGAGATAATGTAGGTTTATACTAGAAAATTTTAACTAAAATATTTTAAAATATTTTAGTAATTGCAACATGATAGAAGTAAGTTAATAATTTTTATCAAATTGAAGAAAAATTATTAAAAGTAATAAATTCGTTTCTGTTGTTTAATAAATGTTCATATTTTGGAAGAACAATTTGAGAAACTTTTGAATTCAGTTTAAGCAAACTTCACCCATTTAAGGAAAATATGTGTACTTCATTTGTATAAAACGTTTGATCTCATTTTTACTTCACGTCTTTAAAATAAGCAAAAAATAGGTAAAATGAGAAAAATGTTGAACTAAAATCAAAAAACTTTTCATGAACTAAAATAAAGTTAAAATTTCGTTTTCTTTTTTCTGGGGGCAAGAAACGTATTTGCCGTGTTTATATAAAGCGTGAAACGAGCTTATAATTTTTTCTTGTGAACATGGGGTTTAATAGAAATAAAGCAGCCATTATCAAACCTATTGACATCATCAAAAACAGTTTTTTAAGTGAGCCTGAAACTTAATCGGGCTGCCACTTTAACCTAACCTATCGAAAAAAGTTAAACTTTGAGAAAGGGGACACTGAAACAACAGTGAACTCACCAGGAAGAACAATTTTGGTTAATTTTAGAAAAATTTAATTATTTCAGGATATGTTAACTAAACAGAACTACAAACGTTGACAATACGCCGATGTCACAAAAATAAGTAAATATTTTTCGACGAATTCAAGAAAATTTATTAGACATGTCTTTAGTGCTATACGAAGTTCAAGAAGGGCGCATTTGTAGAAATAATTTAAAAAATAATGAATTATTTTATGAGAAATACGAATTTAGTAAATCTTTATGCTTTATTTGTGTATAACTTTTTGCGTTTTTTATACCATTTAACTAACGTACACAAAAAACAAGTAAGGAAAGTCTAAGTCTATATTATACCCTGCACCACTTTGTAGATCTAAATTTTCGATACCATATCACATCCGTCAAATGTGTTGGGGGCTATATATAAAGGTTTGGGACAAACATAAATCTAACATAAACATAAATTTAAATATCACTCGATCTGGACAGAATTTGATAGACTTCTACAAAATCTATAGACTCAAAATTTGTATACATATATATGGGAGCTATATCTAAATCTGAACCGATTTCAACCAAATTTGGCACGCATAGCTACAATGCTAATTCTACTCCCTGTGCAAAATTTCAAAATGACTGTAAATCGGGCGAACGATATATATGGGAGCTATATCTAAATCTGAACCGATTTCAATAAAATTTGGCACACTTGACTATAGTACTAATTGTTCTTCTTGTGCAAAATTTTAAGCAAATGAGGGTAAAACTCTGGCTTCTGGGGCCATATAAGTCCATATCGGGCGATATATATATATGGGAGCTATATCTAAATCTGAAACGATTTCTTCCAAAATCAATAGGGTTCTACTTGTGCCAAATTTGAAGTCGATTGGACTAAAACTGCGACCTAGACTTTGATTACGAAAATGTGTTCACGGAGAGACTGACAGACGGACATGGCTATATCGATTCAGGAGCCCACCCTGAGCATTTTTGCCAAAGACACCATGTGTCTATCTCGTCTCCTTCTGGGTGTTGCAAACATATGCACTAACTTATAATACCCCGTTCCACAGTGTGGCGCAGGATATAATTATGAGAGTAAAAGAAACTTTCTCCAAACATAATAATTTCATGAGCTAAAATAAAGTTAAATTGGGTTTAGTGAAATAGGGGGTTCACTTTTTTGCTAAGTGGAAATGGGCGATTTAGTTTTCCGAAATGCACGAACGAGAAATGACGATTGGTCTATATTGGTCCATAATTATACATAGCTCTCATATAAACCAATCCCCAGATTTGCCTTTTGGAGCCTCTAATAGAAGCATATTTCATCCGATTCGGTTAAAATTTGGTACGTGATCTTAGAATGTGACATCTAACAATCATGCAAAAATTGGTACGTATCGCTTCTTAATTATATATATATAGCACCCAATCTATATCATCCGATCCGGTTGATGTAAGTTTATGCCCTCTAACAATCATGTAAGTTTGTACCCTCTAACAACCATGCATAAAGCTGCTCATAATTATATTAAGCTTCCGTATAAACCGAATCCCCAAGATTTAACTTCAGAAGCCTCATGGAGGAACAAGCTTCATTTGATCCTATTGAAATTCGGCGTTATAACTACCATGCGAAAATTTGTTCACTCTGTTCACAATTATTTATAGACTCCTCTATATAAACCGATGAAGAACTAAATTGGCTTATATAGGTATTTATTCTTACCTTTTATACCCACCACCATAGAATGGTGACGGGGGTATAATAAGTTTGTCATTCCGTTTGTAACACATCGAAATATCGATTTCCGACTATATAAAGTATATATATTCTTGATCAGGGAGAAATTCTAAGACGATATAACGATGTCCGTCTGTCTGTCTGTTGTTATCACGCTACACTCAAAAAAAAAGTGAACTCTCTATTTCACTAAAGCCAATTTAACTTTATTTTAGTTCATGGAATTATTATGTTTGGAGAAAGTTTCCTTTACTCTAACAATTTTTTGTTTACGTTAGTTAAATTAACTAAAACCGAGGAAAAAAATGAACTCAAATGAAGCATAATGATTAACTAAATTCGTACCTTCCACAAAATAGTTCAGAATTTCTTTAAATTTGTAAATTTTACCAAAAATGCGTCCATCATGAACTTCGTATATCACTAAAGACATTCTTGCAATTTTGAACTCAAAGTTTTTCCTTCAAACTACAAAATTTTCCTTGACAAGTGAAAAAACTTAGTTATGTCTAATAAATTTTCTTGAATTTGTCCAAAAATATTTACTTATTTTTATGACATCGGCGTGATGCCAACGTTTGTAATACTGTTTAGTTAAAATTTTCTACAAATATTCAAAATTTTCTAAAATTAACCGAATCTTTTCTTCCTGGTGGGTTCACTGTTTTTTCAGTGTACAGTCCTCAATAATGAAGCAATCGTGCTGAAATTTTGCACAAACTCGTCTTTTGTCTGCAGGCAGGTCAAGTTCGAAGATGGGTTATATCGGTCCAGGTTTTGATATAGTCCCCATATAAACCGACCTCCCGATTTGGGGTCTTGGGCTTATAGAAATCGTAGTTTTTATCCAATTTGCCTGAAATTTGAAATCTAGAGGTATTTTATGGCCATAAAGAGGTGTGCCAAAAAGGGTGAGTATCGGTCCATATTTTAGTATAGCCCCCATAAGAACGATCTCCCGATTTCACTCCTTGGGTTTCTAGAAACCGTAGTTTTTATCTGATTTGCCTGAAATTGTAAATATTCTGGTATTTTAGGCTCACAAAAACGTGTATCGGATTAAGTTTTTATCGGTCCATTTGGTAATGCCTCCATATAAACCGACTTCACTCTTGAGGGTGTAGAAGGCGCACTGATCATGAAAATTACTTGAAGCTCAATGTAAAATTTCCAGATTTTACTTCTACAGATTTAAGATTTCAAATCAAGACGTTATTTTATAATTTTCTTGCACACTTAATGTATGGGATAACAAAAAAATTCATAGTGAGAGAGAGTATGGAGAAAGAAATGAAGATGGCGACGGAGAGAGTCTACGAAAGGCATCAATATAATACAGTGATAGAACCGAATGAAGGCAATTTGCATTAGTATGTGTCTTTATCCATCGGAATTAATTTTTTACAGTAATGTCAAAACCCTGTCAACATTGTTTGAATTTGACGGCACTTCTTAGAACCCCCAACACGTTGTATATGAAATCCATACCTCATCGGAAAAACATTGTCACTATAGAGAATTTGTACCACGCCAAGTTACAAAACTAAAAGGTTGTTATAGCACCAATTTATGATTGCAAAGCATTCATTTAGTGGTTCTTTAACAAAAAATTTCTGATATATTACAATTTTCCCTATTTTAATACGGAGATATTTTTCAACTTTATCTTGCATGTGGTAACTAAATCAGAATATAAAGAATATAAAAATGTCATTTTCTCAAGTGTCACTCAAAAATGGCTTTAAGTCTATTCTTAGTGTCTCAAAATCCTGTTCTTAATCGTCATTGTTCCCCGGTTGCCTTTCAATCGAGCGCATTACCCATCATCGTTTATCAGTCAAGGCAATAAGGACTCGTATAATTTGTTAATGGAAAAAGGCACGTATTTCACTTCACCTTTGCACAAAATAAAATCTCATGGAGTTGTAGAGAGGGTTGATTTGTTTCTCTCTTCTTCCTGTGTTCTTGCGAAAAGGACTTCATTGTAAATCCCTGGAAAATTGGCACAATATTTCATTCTTTGCGAATTAGCCAAAGACGCTTAACGTTCACATCAAAAATATGTGGTGGGTATTTGCAATGCGCAATAAAATCGCTTCCTACAACAGCATTTTTTTTATTTGCTGCCACATTGACAAATGTTTGAATTGTATCAGGTTGCACGTTTCGGTGAAACGAAACACACAAAAAATGAGCAAAAGGAAAACAGACACCATTGGGATTTTAGTAAATGTCACCTGCTCCTGCGGGTTTAACTTTATTTGGGATTTATTTAAGGCACACGTGTTATGGTTTTGTGTCTTCAAGGCGGAAATAAAAGAACGAACGAACTGTCCCATTTTTGTTTGGTATTTATAATGAAAATAATCCATTAAAATTAAAGACACATCAAACATGCATTTGTCAAGAGATTAAATTTAAAAGGGGAAAATAGCTACACCCAGAAAAAAGTGACCCCTTATTTAAGTTAAAATGAACTCATTGTGAAGAAAGTTGAACTTCGTATAGCGCCAAAGACATTTTTATTTTTTTGAACGATGTGATTTTCGTAGAAATTAGGAATAATGCATTCCATACATTAGTTAACGTTTTCCTATATTTATATACCACTATACTACAGAATGAAAAAATGTAACTAATTTGAATTCATATATGGAATGATTTTATTGAAATTTTTTTCATTCATTTCGACAAATCTTACACATTTGTGGTAAAACTTTTACTTCATAATTAGAACTGCTTACCTTCGTTTTTAAATACAATTTTATTTATTTCTATAAGCAATTTTATCTTCAATAAAAGACATGTTTAATTAATATATTGAATATATTTATTAAGAATCAACAGCATCGAATCTCTTTGAAATAATAGTTTATTAATCCACTATTTCCAATTTCCGAGTGATATTATCAACTGTAAAACGCACTTTTTCTTCTTCTTGTACTTTTCACTTTTAATAAGTTGCTGCCTAACGATTTTGTCCTCCTTTTACAATTTCAATACCTACAAATATACAAAATCATAAAACATTTTTGTTGCAAAAGGTTAGCGTCACTGAATATTACCTGATAATTGAAGATTCCAAAATGAAGACAAATGAAAGGGTTGTTATTCTGCTGGTGTTTTCTTTCTTTATACACTATCACGAACATTGATAGATTTATTTAAAAAAACGAAAATTTTTCTCACTAATTTAAAATAACAAATATTTTATATATTTTATTTGTTATTTATTATATTATTTTACCATATTATTTTTTAACAATCTCCGTATACCAAAACAACGCGATTCCAACTAAAAAAACAACCGACGCGCAAATATATCGATTACACCCACGCGCAAACACATCGATTACGATGACAGGTATCGATTACAGGTAGACAATAGAAATTTAGGAAAATTTCCTATATTCTAACAAGTGTGTTTCCTTAAGTTTTGAAAGGATTGCATACTTCTTAGTACGAATGAACTAAAATATTTTTCTATGCCAAGTGTTGTTCGTATGTATGAAAAACTTTCTATTATAAAGGAAGTCGCAATTATCATTTTATAAGAAATTTTACTAATTTTGAGGAAACTTGGTTTTAGTTCGGTTTTTGTTTATTTTTACGAATGCTTTGTTATCGGTGAATAAAATTTTCTTTTTCAGTAGTAAATTCTTATACCCAGCGAAGAAAATAGTATGAGTAAAATTCCATGCCTTATTCTAGTTAATGAACTATTCCTAACTGCTTACAGTTTAGGATTTTTTTACTGAAACGAGTAAATTTTATTATTTTTCACAAAAATTTACCTTAATGGAAATAAAATGGATAAACTATATTGATGAAAATTTTTTCCTTTAGTTTCGAAGGCACTTTTTTCTGGGTGTACTGACAGACACTGCATTTATTCACAGTTCACTTTATCATTAAATGTGCGTACTAGGTTGCGCAGCTAAAATTACAAATAAATCCGTAAAAGCTGAATAAAATTGGAGCATATTTTTAAGCAACAACTTAAAAAGTTTAATTTCATGAGAATGGACTATTAAAGAAAAATAAACTGAAAAAGTGGCTTTTTTCGTGCTATTCGTAGTATAGTGTACTACACTGAAAAAAATATTTACATAATATTAAAGATTACGCAACCTAAATTTTAGGATGCGCAATTTACAGATTACTAAGGACTAATTTCTTTAAAATAATGAAATTTTAATCAAAATAAAGTTTATAATTTTTGTTTCAAAATTTTGTTTTTTAATCTAGGACACACATTTTGGAAATTTGTGTTCCTCCGTTAAAGTCGTATATAAGGCCAATTTTCCTTAAAGTAAAGAACATATTTTTTATGTAAAGAAATCGTCCTTAAATTAACTGAAATATTTCATCTTTAAATTTAAGATAAAATCACTTCAAATATAGGCTAAGACTTATTTTGAGGATTTAGAATTTTTGATTTAAAGTTTTCTTGGAAGTAAGAAAATATTTTGTACGTTGATGTATACGTTATAATTTGGATTTTTAAAGTGTAATTTGTTAGTACGGGAATAGCTTTATTAATATACCCCGAAAAGAGAGTGAAAATTCGATAAATGGAATCACTATATTAAATTTAATTTATTGATCCAAGATTTAAAGCTACATAGGTCGCTTAAAAATGTCTTCATTTTAAAGAAGCCGCATCTTTGGCTCGGAATCAATACCAAAATCTTTAAGGGAAATCTTTGGATCCAAGTAAACATTTTTGTTTGAGTGTAGGGAGAAAGACAACCATCGACTTTTATAGTAATCGACTAGAGTCAAATCGGCCAATAGGCTTGATGTTGACCAAAATCGACTAATAGAACTTTAAACAAGTACACTGAAAAAATATTGTCATGACGCCAAAAATTTCAAGTCCTTAAAATACGAATGCGAATTTTGCTTAGCATAGAAGACGTATTTCTCTGATATAAGTTTTTTCCTTGTCCAAAAGCCGATAGACTTTTCAAAAGAAGACGTTTTGTCTCTATAGTTAAGTGATTCAATTTAAGCTTGGGTATCCTAACATCAAATAAAATTTCGTTTCACAAAAGTCAAGTTGGCTTTATTATTTCTGAAATTTTTTTCAAAGAAATATCGTTGACTTTTTGCATCTTGACTTTGAAGCTAAAACGCGTTTAAAATAGGATACATTTTTAATATTTTTTTAAAGTCGTGTTTTACTTGAAACATGGCATAACTTATACTTGAAGTCGAGTCTGAATTTTGAAATTAATTTTGTAGTTATCACGTTTTTAATGGACTTTGTTAGCATATGAAGAAAAAAATCTAAAAAAAAATTAATTAACTAAAATTTGTTTCCTAAATTCAAGTACGAAAAACTCAAATTATATCTTAAAAGTGTCCTTACTCCAATGCTCCTCTTCTTTGGCTCGAAATCAATACCAAAATCATTAGTATAAAGACAAAATCTTTGGAACCGGGCAGAGATTCCGGTCGAACCGGAATCTTAAATCCCCACCGCGCATACAATAATTTTCTTCGAAAACACCTCCTCGTAATGAATTGTCATAGATATCACATAAATTTTAATATCAGGTCTGTAGCAAATTAAGGACTTTGTCCATAAATTTAACATATAAAAATTTCTACACGCAAAAAAACAAAAACGTTTGGAAAACGTGTACCGAAAACGTATTTCTTTTGTTAGAGTTTTTTGAATTGCTTCGAAAATTGTACACTTTTATCGCCCAAAAAATTCGTTTGTTACAAAATTTTTATTTTTTCAATAAAAAAAGTTATTTTTGAACCAACAACACAGTCCATTACATTTATATCAAACACTGTTCTTTTCTGACTTTAGGTCTTTAATAAGACACATTTTACAGTTCATAGTACAAATTTAATATAGTGGAATGTAATGTTGAACATTTTTTTGGAATCTTCCGACCATATCTGGAATATATGTAAAAAAAAACTTTGGTCGAAGCAGGGATCGAACCCACGACCCTTGGCATGCAAGTCAGACGTAGCAACCACTGCTCCACGGTGCCCAACTAAATGTATTTTTCTGTTAAATAAAGTTTGTTTAATCGGCTCGTGGGCGCCGTAAGCTATGCTATATAAATATAACTTATATGGACAATTTTCTATTGATGACAATAACATATTGATGTTATTGTTATTGTTATTGATGACAATAACATATATATATATATATATATATATATATATATATATATATATATATATATATATATATATATATATATATATATATATATATATATATATATATATGTATGCGTTGCGTTAATTTCGAGGACACTTTTTTAACCCTGCGTTAATTCCGAGGACATTTTGTTGCTATGAGGACAGTCCCCAAAGCTCTACCGATCTTGCGTTAATTTCGGGGACACTGTAAGATTGGGGACACTTTTTATACAATCCATGTTTATGGGTTAGAATCAAAGATCTCGATAATTAGATTCATAAAAATTCTATATTTCCATTATGTACTCCCAGTTTCTGTGTTTTTAGCTATGTTTTAAAAGTCATTCTTAATCCCAGGGTTACCATGTTTGCTTAGAGTGTTTGCATTCATGACGCCGTCAAAAAAAAAACATTGCACTTGGCTTTGAGTTTTTTTGAACAACTGTCCCGGAACTTAACGCAAGGTCGCAATAGTCTTGTGTTCTGTCCTCATATTTCCATAATGTCCTCAGAATTAACGAAAGGTTGAGAAAGTCTCCCAGAAATTAACGCTGAACATATGGATATTTGGTATCGGAATTATTTTGTAAGACGATTGACTTGTGTCTATCTGCCCTTATAAATCTTGTCCAGTAGAGCGTCTGCGTGATAAAAATGAAATTAGTTTTATTCTAAAATTCGAATATGAGCCATATACAATGAATCCTCTCAGAAATGTACTTCCACGGTCGCCTTTAGGAGTTGAGTTGTCCATAGCAAATACTTCCACTTCGACGTAATTTATTTAGTTCTCAGCACCTTTTTCAATAATACAAACAATGTAGATAAAAAATATTCAATATTATAAATTTTGCAAAGTTTACCTTTGACGGAGATTCGAACCGCGGACCATAAAGTTGGTAGGCGAACACAATGCCCACTGAGCTATGCAGCTCTTATTTTCATCCACGTTCAATTATCACAATAACTATCAACGCGCAAGCAACACATACACTCAATCAGTTTTATTTATAGACGAGATTGCTGGGCGAGCACACAGCCGAAGACATTTTGGCAATACGAGGATTGTCAAAGATCAAAGATCTTGCATTTACCGTTAAGTTCGGGGACATTGTAAGTTGAGGGATAATTTTAATAAAACTCCCCTGTTTAAATCAAAGCGGCTTACAATATTTCCGCCAAATTTAACTGAACAGTAGTCGATTAATTAAAATACAGTTAAAATTTTATTACAAATCAAATATGAACCGTCCATATATAGATTTTAAAATTTTATTTCCGCCATGGGTATACAGTGTATTGCGTACTCTGATGCAATTTGAAACAACTCTTAAAATACAGCATGATATACCATATATCTGCTTCACTCGACACACTCAATTTTGTATGTGAGACACAATGCTTTGTTAAATTTTGTAAAAAATTCACCCATTTTTCCAAAAAATTTTAAAATATTTAAATTTTTAACGATCGATATCTCGAAAACTAAGCTTTTTAACAAAAAGTTTACTTAACATTTGCTCTTTAGAATATACCATTTATATCCATAAGAAACTTTTTGCAAAATTTTGTAGAAAATGCAGACGGTTTACCAAAAAATTTTAAAATATCTAAATTTTCAACGATCGAAATCTCGTAAACTAAGCTTTTTTGACAAAATGCAACTCTGAAATTTTCGCACGGAAAAATAGCATACATATTATTTCGCACAAATCAGTTAACAACCCTGTGTTTGTGAACAAGCTGTGTTTTTAAAAATTTTGATATTCAATTTTTTTTTGTACAAATGGCTGCATTTTTTACAAAATTTAACAAACAAAATGCATATTACGTATAAATAGTGTATTTTAAAGCGAAAAGGTTAAGTAACAATTTTGCAAAAAGGATTAGGATTTTCGAGATATCGATCCTTCAAAATTTAAATATTTTATAATTTTTTGGAAAAACGGCTGCATTTATTACGCAATTTAACAAAAATCCGATTATTTGGTATAAATAGTGTATTTCAAAGAGAAAAGGTTAAGTAACACTTTTGCCAAAAAGGCTTAGTTTTCGAGATATCGATCGTTGAAAATATAAATTTTTATAATTTTTTGGCTGCATTTTTTAGAAAATTTAACCAAAATAGTGTATTTTAAAGAGAAAATGTTAAGTAACAAGTAAAATGCTTCGTTTTCGAAAATTTAGATATTCAAAATTTTTTTGGAAAAATGGCTGCATTTTTTAGAAAATTTAACATAGAAAGTGCATATTACGTATAAATAGTGTATTTTAAAGAGAAAAGGTTAAGTAACACTTTTGCCAAAAAGGCTTAGTTTTCGAGCTATCGATCCTTGAAAATTTAAATATTTTTTAATTTTTTGGAAAAATTGCTGCATTTTTTAGAAAATTTAACTAAAACCCATATTATAGGTAAGGTAAAGGTATGTGAACAGAGGCACTCCCCAAGGAGGAGTTCTATCACCTCTTCTTTGGAATGTTGCTATAAATAGCCTTCTGGTTACTCTAGAAAAAGAAAGGATAAAAGTGGTGGCATACGCAGATGATGTGGCTCTGGCAGTCAGGGGAAAATTCCCATCCACAATCAGAGATATTATTCAGAGGGCCCTCCGGATGACTGAGAAATGGGCGAAAGACAATGGTCTTGGGGTAAATCCTGCAAAGACAGAATTAGTCATGTACTGCAACGATCGCAAAACTCCCACGGTTAGGCCTATTTCCTTAGGGGGTATTGAAATTCCCTTTGGTGAATTTGCAAAATACCTTGGCGTTATTTTGGACAGGAAGCTGAACTTTAAGCTTAATATTGAAGAAAGGGCGAGAAAGGCAACTGTAGCTTTGTACTCGTGCAAAAAGGCAATAGGAAAAAAGTGGGGACTGAAACCAAAAATTGTGCATTGGCTATACACGGCAGTGGTTAGACCTATAATGCTATATGGTGTTGTAGTCTGGTGGCCGGCACTTCAGAAACCGACTTGTTTAGATAAAGTTCAGCGTATGGCGTGTTTGTGTATTTCAGGCGCATTCAGCAAGACAGGAACAAATTCCCTTAATGTCGTGCTGCATCTATTGCCTTTAGACATTTTGGCCAAACAGTCAGCTGCAACAACGGCTGTGCGGTTGCGCGAGCTATCGCTGTGGTCGGAAAAAGGTTACGGTCACAGTTCTGTCCTCAAAATAATGCCAGATGTGCCTAACGTAGTGGATTACACTTTGGCGAGTCCACTTTTCGACAAAAAGTTTGAGACTCTAATCCCCAACAGTGAGGCGTGGTGCACACAGACCCCGGGGAATAAAGAATATATAGATTTCTACACTGATGGCTCCAAATTGGATGGACAAGTGGGGTTCGGAGTATATTCTAATGATCTGGAACTTCGAATAGCGAAAAGATTACCTAATCACTGTAGTGTTTTTCAGGCTGAAATATTAGCAATAAGAGAGGTGGCGAATTGGCTGAGAAGTAATGTTCCAAAAAATGTGGGCATTAATATATACTCAGACAGTCAACCTGCAATAAAATCCTTGGACTCTGTGTTCCTCAACTCGAAAACGGCCATCGACTGCCGCAAATCTCTCAATGAGATGGCTGAGCAGTACAATATTCACCTAATATGGGTGCCTGGCCATAGGAACATACCGGGGAACTGCGAAGCGGATGAGTTGGCAAGGCTAGGGACTACCTTACATATTCCAGGGGAACTAGAATTTGTTGGTATGCCCCTAGCTACCTGCAAGCTCATGCTGCGTGGGAAGGCTGTTATGATGGCAAATGTTCGATGGGAGAATTGCAAGGGTTGTAACGACACCAAGCAAATATGGCCCCATTTCAACTTAAACCGCACACTAGATATGCTAATGTTCTCGAGACGTCAGATATCACTCCTGATATCTGCTATAACGGGTCGCTGCCTGATAGGCGATTTTGCAAAAACTATTGGCGCGAAGTATAATGACTATTGTATGAGCTGTCATGATGCGGAGGAAAAAGAATCAATTAAACACCTCTTGTGTGAGTGTCCTGCATTTTGTGTAAAGCGCAAGCAACTTTTAGGAGCATATAGCTTCAGATTACTGGCGGATCTGGAAAACGTTAACTTAAGCAGTCTGCTAATGTTTTTGGAACAATCTGGTTGGTTCAACAAAGAAAAATAATCAAGAAGGTTCAGCGGTTAAAACTAGAAGTGCCCATATGTAATAGGTACTTTTAGTTAATGTGGTATCACAATGGACTGAATAGTCTAAGTGAGCCTGAATCTTAATCGGGCTGCCACTTTAACCTAACCTAACCTATTATAGGTATAAATAGTATATTTTAAAGAGAAAATGTTTAGTAATAATTTTGCCGAAAAGGCTTCGTTTTCGAGATATCGATCGTTGAAAATTTGGATATTAATTTTTTTTGGAAAAATGGCTGCATTTTTTTACATTTTCTTGCATTTTCTTTTCGCAGGTTTTGCGCCATTTCATTTACACATGTGTGTTGGGCTGTTTCGTTGTTGTTGCTATGGCCAACCAAAGCGAGTCATGTTCACAAAAAGAACAACAAACACACATAAAAAGCAGAAATACATTTTCCAAAAATGAAATTTGTGGTGCGAGAACAAAAACAATTTGTTTTTTTTTGATCGTCGTTTGACGGGCTTTTCAACTAGTATTCTATGATTTGTGCAAGTTTTATAGGTAAGCGTTTTTCAAAATAAAACCTCCAGCTTTTCTTCAACATCTTCGATAAGATTTTTCTATGCAGCTAAAAATATATATTTATTTATATAAAAATATTCATTCATTTCGGAGGGGGGGGTTTGATCCCCCTCATCCCCCCCTGAATACGGCCTTGGGTACATTTCTGCCACTTTTTTCAAAAAATAGAATTAAAATTACTAACTCAAGTTTTACTCTCTTGTATGTATGCAAACAAACCCATTGTAAAAAGTTTTGATTTAAAAAGGAGGTTTTATTAAAAGTATCCCTGAACTTACAATGTCCCCGAAATTAACGGTCAATGCAAGATGTTTGATCTTTGACAATTCCCGTATTGCCAAAATGTTTTCGGCTGTATGCGTGCTCAGCAATCTCGTCTATAAGTAGAACTGATTGACTGTATGTGTTGCTTGCGTGTTTATAGTTATTGTGATAATATAACGTCGATATAAATAAGAGCTGCATAGCTCAGTGGGTATTGCATTTGGCTACCAACTTTATGGTCCGCGGTTCGAATCTTAGTCCAAGCAATATAATTTGTAAAAATTATATAAGATTTAATAGACTTTTTTACGCTGTTCGTATTACAGAAACAGGTGCTAAGAACTAAATAAACCTCGTGGAAGTGAGAAATTTTGTTTTGAGTTAGTCTTTATAAAATTGTTTCCGCATCCTGTAAAAACATAAACGTTCATCACAAAAAGTATATGCTACACTCAAAAACAAGTGAACTCTCTATTTCACTAAAGCTAATTTAACTTTATTTTAGTTCATGGAATTATTATATATGCTATGGAAAAAGTTTCCTTTACTTGAATAATTTTTTGCGTACGTTAGTTTAATGAACTAACAAATGTCATTGAGCTTAACATGGAATCGGGCAGCACTCAGTGATAAGAGAGAAGTTCACCACTGTGGGATCACAATGGACTGAATAGTCTAAGTGAGCCTGATACATCGGGCTGCCACATAACCTAACCTAACCTAACCTAAGAAATGGGGAAAAATTATACACAAATTACGCATACAGATTAACTAAATTCGTATTTCTCACAAAATAGTTCATTATTTCTTTAAATTTGTAAATTTTACTACAAATTCATTCATCATGAACTTCGTGTGTCACTAAAGACATTCTTGCAACTTTGAACTCCAATTTTTTCTTCAAACTACAAAATTTGCTTTAGCAAGTGAAAAAAATTATTTATGTCTAATAAATTTTCTTGAATTTGTCGAAAATTATTTACTTGTTACTGTGACCTCGGCGTGATGCCAGCGATTGTAATATTGTTTAGTTAAAATTTTCTAAAAATATTCAAAATTTTCTAAAAGTAACCAAAAGTTTTCTTCCTGGTGGGTTCACTGTTTAACAGGTTGGCTGATAAGTCCCCGGTCTGACACATAGATGGCGTCACTAGTATTAAATGCATATTATTCTTATATAGTACCAACCTTCAAATGATTCGTGTCAAAATTTGACGTCTGTAAATCAATTAGTTTGTGAGATAGAGCGACTTTTGTGAAGCAACTTTTGTTATTGTGAAAAAATGGAAAAAAAGGAATTTCGTGTTTTGATAAAATACTGTTTTCTGAAGGGAAAAAATACGGTGGAAGCAAAAACTTGGCTTCATAATGAGTTTCCGGACTCTGTCCTAGGGAAATCAATTGAACAATTGAAATAATTGATTGGTATGCAAAATTCAAGCGTGGTGAAATGAGCACGGAGGACGGTGAACGCAGTGGACGCCCGAAAGAGGTGGTTACCGACGAAAACATCAAAACAATCCACAAAATGATTTTGAATGTCCGTAAAATGAAGTTGATCGAGATAGCAGATGCCTTAAAGATACCAAAGGAACGTGTTGGTCATATCTTTCATCAATATTTGGATATGCGGAAGCTCTGTGCAAAATGGGTGCCGCGCGAGCTCACATTTGACCAAAAACAACAACGTGTTGATGATTCTGAGCGGTGTTTGCAGCTGTTAACTCGTAATACACCCGAGTTTTCCCGTCGGTATGTGACAATGGATGAAACATGGCTCCATCACTACACTCCTGAGTCCAATCGACAGTCGGCTGAGTGGACAGCGACCGGTGAATTGTCTCCGAAGCGTGGAAAGACTCAAAAGTCCGCTGGCAAAGTAATGGCCTCTGTTTTTTGGGATGCGCATGGAATAATTTTTATCGATTATCTTGAGAAGGGAAAAACCATCAACAGTGACTATTATATGGCGTTATTGGAGCGTTTGAATGTCGAAATCGCGGCAAAACGGCCCCATATGAAGAAGAAAAAAGTGTTGTTCCACCAAGACAACGCACCGTGCCACAAGTCATTGAGAACGATGGCAAAAATTCATGAATTGGGCTTCGAATTGCTTCCCCACCCAGATCTGGCCCCCAGCGACTTTTTCGTGTTCTCAGACCTCAAAAGGATGCTCGCAGGGAAAAAATTTGGCTGCAATGAAGAGGTGATCGCCGAAACTGAGGCCTATTTTGAGGCAAAACCGAAGGAGTACTACCAAAATGGTATCAAAAAATTGGAAGGTCGTTATAATCGTTGTGTTCCTCTTGAAGGAAACTATGGTGAATAATAAAAACGAATTTTGGCAAAAAAAATTGTTTTTCTTTGTTAGACCGGGGACTTATCAGCCAACCTATTATACCCTGCGCCACACTGTGGAACAGGGTATTATAAGTTAGCGCATATGTTTGCAACACCCAGAAGGAGACGACATAGACACATGGTGTCTTTGGCAAATATGCTCAGGGTGGGCTCTTGAGTCGATATAGCGATGTCCGTCTGTCCGTGAACACATTTTTGTAATAAAAGTCTAGGTCCCAGTTTTAGTCCATTCGACTTCAAATTTGGCACAAGTACGTGTTTTGGCTCAGAATAGAACCCTATTGATTTTAGAAGAAATCGGTTCAGATTTAGATATAGCTCCCATATATACCTTTCGCTCGATATGGACTAATACGGTCCCAGAAGCCAGAGTTTTACCCCAATTTGGTTGAAATTTTGCACTAAGAGTACAATTAGTACACTGAAAAAAAGCATACACGGTTCCAAAGATTTTGTCTTTACTTTAAAAATTTTGGTATTGATTCCGAGCCAAAGAAGCGGAGAATAAAAGTAAGGATACTTTTAAGACACAATTCTCTTTCCAATTTGGGATTTGTGTACTTGCTTCTAGGAATCAAATTTTAAATTTTCGCTTTTCAGCTTCTTTTCTTCATATTATATCAAAGTTCTTTAAAAACGTGTTAACGACAACTTTATTTTCCATATTAAGTCTCGACTTCCAGTAGAAATTATGTTATGTTTTAAGTAAGAAACGTGTTTAAAATAAAGTGTTGAAAAATATGTCCTATATTTGCACGATTTTTTGCTTTGTAGTCAAGATGCAAAAAGACAACAAATTTAAAGAAAATTTCATTAAATTTAAAGAATTTTTCTGAACTATTAAAGTCAAGTTGACCTTCAACCAAACATTTTTTCTTTCATGTTATGATACCCATTTTTAAGTGAAATCACTTAATTATAAGGACAATACGACTTCATTGAAAAGTTTATCGACTTTTGGACAAAGAAAAAAACTTTATATTGGAGAAATGCGTCTTCTATGCTAAGCTAAATTTGCATTCGTATTTTAAAGACATGAAATCTTTGACCTCACGACAATATTTTTTTCAGTGTTGTGTAGTCAAGTGTGCCAAATTTTATTGAAATCGGTTCAGATTTAGATATAGCTCCCATATATATCGTTCGCCCGATTTACACTCATATGACCACAGTGGCTATGCGTACCAAATTTGGTTTAAATCGGTTCAGATTTAGATATAGCTCTCATATATATGTTTTTTCTGATTTCGACAAAAATGGTCAAAATACCAATATTTTCCTTGTAAAATCGCCACTGCTTAGTCGAAAAGTTGTAAAAAATGACTCTAATTTTCCTAAGCTTCTTATACATATATATCGAGCGATAAATCATAAATAAACTTTTGCAAAGTTTCCTTAAAATTGCTTCAGATTTAAATGTTTCCCATATTTTTTACTAACATCGTGTTCCACCCTAGTGCATTAGCCGACTTAAATTTGAGTCTATAGATTTTGTAGAAGTCTATCAAATTCTGTCCAGACCGAGTGATATTTAAATGTATGTATTTGGGACAAACCTTTATATATAGCCCCCAACACATTTGACGGATGTGATATGGTATCGAAAATTTAGATGTACAAAGTGGTGCAGGGTATAATATAGTCGGCCCCGCCCGACTTTAGACTTTCCTTACTTTTTTTTTCAGTTCTTCTAATCAAACTTTCTTATAGCAAAAACAAAATCGGAAATGATTTTTGTTTGCTTAAATTTCCTTTGGGAGGAATGAATTAGTTTTTGCGTGTAGCATCAATATCAATTACATTCTTTCAGAAAAATATCAAATCAATTTGAATAAAATGTTGTTTGTAAAGGGTGATTTGTTAAGAGCTTGATAACTTTTTAAAAAAAAAAACGCCTAAAATTTGCAAAATCTCATCGGTTCTTTATTTGAAACGTTAGATTGGTCCATGACATTTACTTTTTGAAGATAATTTCATTTAAATGTTGACCGCGGCTGCGTCTTAGGTGGTCCATTCGGAAAGTCCAATTTTGGGCAACTTTTTCGAGCATTTCGGCCGGAATAGCCCGAATTTCTTCGGAAATGTTGTCTTCCAAAGCTGGAATAGTTGCTGGCTTATTTCTGTAGACTTTAGACTTGACGTAGCCCCACAAAAAATAGCCTAAAGGCGTCAAATCGCATGATCTTGGTGGCCAACTTACCGGTCCATTTCTTGAGATGAATTGTTCTCCGAAGTTTTCCCTCAAAATGGCCATAGAATCGCGAGCTGTGTGGCATGTAGCGCCATCTTGTTGAAACCACATGTCAACCAAGTTCAGTTCTTCCATTTTTGGCAACAAAAAGTTTGTTAGCATCGAACGATAGCGATCGCCATTCACCGTAACGTTGCGTCCAACAGCATCTTTGAAAAAATACGGTCCAATGATTCCACCAGCGTACAAACCACACCAAACAGTGCATTTTTCGGGATGCATGGGCAGTTCTTGAACGGCTTCTGGTTGCTCTTCACTCCAAATGCGGCAATTTTGCTTATTTACGTAGCCATTCAACCAGAAATGAGCCTCATCGCTGAACAAAATTTGTCGATAAAAAAGCGGATTTTCTGCCAACTTTTCTAGGTAATAAAATTCAATGATTTGCAAGCGTTGCTCGTTAGTAAGTCTATTCATGATGAAATGTCAAAGCATACTGAGCATCTTTCTCTTTGACACCATGTCTGAAATCCCACGTGATCTGTCAAATACTAATGCATGAAAATCCTAACCTCAAAAGAATCACCCTTTAGGAAAATGGGTACTTTGGAAATTTTTGGTAGAAATTGCTGCATTTTTTATTAAATTTAAAAAGAAACATTGTTATATAAAATCTCTAATGTTGAGATATCGACTTGTTAAAATTGTTCCGTTGTTTTTTTAATTTTGGTAACTGCGGCAGCATTTTTCATTAAATTTTATAAATTTTTGGTATGAAAATGTACACTCAAAAAAGTGTGAACCTATATGACACTAAGTTCATATGACATTTAGTTCATGGAATTGTTAAGTTTTGAGAAAGTTTTCTCGACTTTAATAAATTGTTATGTACGTTAAAAAGAGGGGAAATTATACAAAAATGAAGCATACAGATTTTCTCAATTGGTATATCCAAACTAAAATTTCGTTTGGGGGAAGAATTATTTTTAAAATCCTTTAAAATAGAAGTTTTTTATTAACTTTTATTTTTTATTCCGAATAATGGAACATGGGGTTATATTTTGGAAGATTTTGTGCGACGGATACCAAATCCAATTTATATGCAGAAAGAAAAGAAAAAAATATGGAAAGATAATTTCTTTAAAAGTAATAAAATTAAATAAAGAAAATACTTCATAAATATAGGAAATTTCGTTTGTATAAAGCTTCATTCCGGAGTAAATTATTATAACCTTTACAGCATTGTGCAACACAGTATTATAAGTTAGAGCACCCAGAAGGAAACAAGATTGAAAATATTGCTCAAGGCCGGCGTCTGAGCCGATCTTGCTATATCCGTCTGTTTGCTCACACAATTTTGTATTCAAAGTTATAGTTCGCTCGGCTCCTAAAGCCTAAAACTCTGGCCTTGATTTACTTCAAATTTTGCACAAAAACCGAAATTAGTACACTCAAAAAAAGTTTACTTGGATCCAAAGATTTTGACCTTCCTTTAAGGATTTTGGTATTGATTCCGAGCCAAAGATGCGGCTTCTTTAAAGTGAAGACAATTTTTACGGACCTCCCTGGCTTTAAATCAAGGATCGATAAAATTAAAATTGGATACATATCTCCTTCATCGACTTTTTATTCTCTGTTTGCGATATATTAATAAAGGTATTCATGTACAAACAAATTCCAGTTTCAAAATCCAAATTATGCCAAGCAAAAACTGTTTTCTTAATGCTAAAAAAACTTTAAACCAAAGATGCAAATCCTTAAAATAAGTCTTAGCCTATATTTGAAGCATTTTTATCTTAAATTTAAAAATTCAATATGTCAGTTGAGTTAAAGACGATTTCTTTAAATTAAAAATGTTTTTCTTTATTTTAAGGACCATTTGCCTTACTTCAAAGATCTACAACTTCAACAGAAGGACGCAAAATTTCAATATTTGTGTCCTAAATTTAATGAAAAAAATTTTTGAAGCAAGGATTATAAACCTTCTTTTAATTAAAATGTCATTATTTTAAAGATTTTTGTCCTTAGCATTGCGTAAATTTCGAGTCCTAAAATTTAAGTTGCATAATCTTGCATATTAGGTCAATATTTTTTTCAGTGTAGTATCGTTAAGTTTCTATATCCAATATGTATATTTCGCCCGATTTACACCTATATAACCACATCCCTTCAGTGTAAGATATTTTCACTCCGATTCATTTAAATTTTACGCAGAGAGAAAAAGATTATATTCTATCTATTCATGCCAAAGATGTGGTTGAAATCGGCTCAAATTCAAATATAGCTCTCATATATATCTTTCGTCGGATTGACACTGTTATAACCACAAACTCAGAACTGTCAATTTTGCCGATTTTCCGATTTTTGCCCAAAAATGACGATATTAGCTCCGTTCAAAAATTTGAATAGAAAAAGTTCAGAGCCAGCAAAAAAAGAGTTTTTGCTAGCATTTTCATACATGTAGGAGCTATACCTCATTTTAAATCTACAGTATTAGTATCACTGTTGCCACTCGCCCCAAAAATAAACCACCAAAATATGAAGGAAATTTTACCAAATTAAAAAAAAAATTCTTTTGAAGTTGTTGATCAAATTCTTGTGGTTAAAGGCCGGTACTCTGTTCGGTTTTCGCGTTGAAACTCCATACAAAACCAAAAAATGCGAAAAATTTGCGAAATTTTTTCCATTTGTGATACTTTGTTTTTTCGTGTTGAAAAACTGACGTTTATAGCACGGCGCCATTTGCAATGTGAATTAAGAAATAATTTATTTATTAAAAACTATTTGTGCGGGTTTATAAATCAAACACGGACCATATTTTTGTTCCGAAACTATACAAAGGATCAAAGGAATAGCAGATCAATTGCCCAAGGAAAAATAAAATGTTATTTTGTAAAAACAAGCAACAACCACCAACTTAATCCAATATCGCTCCCTGTAAAATAGCGCTCCAAGCTACCTAAAAAAACGCCGCTTTCTATGTGCGAAATAATGGTTTCCATAAAAATTTTTCGCAAGAATGAACATAGTACCGGCCTTAAGATATAAACAAATGTTGTTTTATTCGAAAGAAATGTTTTATATTGAATTTATAGAAAATTTTGTTAACATTTTATTTCGAAAGGAAAAGTTGCCAAAATTTTATTTCTATAGAAAATTTCGTCAAAATTTTATTTTTTTTCAAAATTTTTTTTCTATATAATATGTTGTCAAAATTTAATTTTTATAGAAAATTTCTTAAAAATTTTATTTCTATAGAAAATGTTGTCAAAAATTTTATTTCTATAGAAAATTTTGTCAAAACTTTATATCTGTAGAAATTTTTGCACATTTTTATTTCTATAGAACATTCTTGCAAAAATTTATGTATATAGAACATTTTTGTAAATTTTTTTATTGTAAATTCTTTATTATTTTATTGCTAAAAAATGTTTGCAAAATTTCATTTCTATAGAAAATTTCGTCAACATTTGATTTTTATAGAAGATTTTGTTAATTTGATTTCTATAGAAAATTGTACCTCCTTATTAGAGAGTCAATCAATAAGAGTTTTATGATCAAATTTTGGAAATTGGTTGCCCGATACGTATATACTAAAGATCTTTATTGTTATATTTAAATAAAAATCACAAAAATATTTGTTTTTTTTTATTTTTGTTTTTACAAAGCTGAATTCATTATTCTTTTGTTGTTGGAATGCATAGTAACGTATGTTAATTTTCTGTTTTTTATATGAAATAAACACTTATGTTGTTAACCAAAAATTTAGTTTGGTTTTAATATTATTTACATTGCAGATTTTTTGACAATTTTTAAAATAGAAATGACGATTATGACAATTTATTCGGAAAATAGTGACGATTTTTCTTGAAATTTTATTGGCAGTCCTGCACAAAGCCCAAAGTTTTATACCTTTCTCTCAAATTAGATTCATATACCGAAAAAACAGTGAACCCTCCAGGAAGAAAACTTTTGGTTAATTTTAGAAAATGTTGAATATTTGTAGAAAATTTTAACTAAACAATATTACAATCGCTGGCATCACGCCGATATCACAAAAATAAGTAAATAATTTTCGACAAATTCAAGAAAATTTATTAGACATAATTAATTTTTTTCATTTGTTCAAGAAAATTTTGTAATTTGAAGGAAAAAATCGGAGTTCAAAATTGCAAGAATGTGTTTATTGACATACGAAGTTTAGTAAAAGTTACAAATTTAAAGAAATAATGAACTAGTTTGTTAGAAATACGAATTTAGTATATCTTTATGCTTAGTTTATGTATAATTTTTTTCCCATTTTTAGTTAGTTTAACTGACGTACGCAAAAACTTATTAGAGTAAAGGAAACTTTCTCCAAACATAATAATTCCATGAACTAAAATAAAGTTAAAGTGGCTTTAGTGAAATAGAGAGTTCACTTTTTGTGAGTGTAGACCACGAGGCCAATGTTTTACTTCGAAAATTTACCCGCTTGAGTACATAAAATTGGCAACTTTTAAGCGCGCTGTACTTTGTTTATAAATGAAATTAGGCAACGTTTCTTTTTGGTTTTTTGTTTTTTAATTCCTCTAACGAGGATTGTCTTCGGCTGTGTGCGTGGCCAGTAATCTCGTGTGGAAGTAGAACTGATTGACTGTATGTGTTGTTTGGACATTGATAGTTATTGTACTAATTGAACGGCGATGGGAATAAGAGCTGCGTAGCTCAGTGGGTAGTGGGTTTGGTAACCAACTTTATGGTCCGCGGTTCGAATCTCCGTCCAAGCAAAAAATATTTAATAAACAGTTTTTTTTTATATAGTTTTGTATTACAGAAATAGGTGCTAAGAACTAAATAAACCTCGTGGAAGTGAGAACATTTTTATTCCCTCCACCATAGGATGGGGTTATATTAACTTAGTCACTCCGTTTGTAATACATCGAAATATTGCTAAAACCCCATAAAGTTTATATATTCTGGGGCGAGGTGAAATGTTGAGTCGATTTAAGCATGTCCGTCCGTTGGTTCAAATCACGCTAACTTCCGAATGAAACATGATATCGAGGAGCAAAATTCATTCGATTCGTGTTAGTATATGGTCTCTAACAACCATGCAAAGATTGCTCTATATCGGTTCATAACTATATATAGCCCCCATATAAACCGATCCCCAGATTTGATCTCCGGAACCTCTTGGAGGAGCAAAATTCATTCGATTCGGTTGAAATTTGGTACATTTTGTCAATATATGGCCTCTAACAGCCATGTAAAAATTGGTCCATATCGGTCTTTAGTTATATATAGTCGATGGCCAATCACACAAAAATTGGTCCATATCGCCAAAAATAATCTACCAAAACTTTATTTCTATAGAAATGTTGTAAAAAATAATATTTCTATAAAATTTTTTGCCAAAATTTTATTTCTATAGATAATTTTGTCAAAATTTTATTACAATAGAAAGTTTTGTCAAAATTTTATTTCTATCAAAAATTTTGTCAAAATTTTATTTCTAAGGAAATTTTATCAACATTTTATTTCTATAGAAAGTTTTGTCAAAATTTTATTTCTATAGAAAATTTTCTCAAAATTTTATTTCTATAGAAAATTTTGTCAAAATTTTATTACTATAGAAAGTTTTGTCAACATTTTATTTCTATAGGAAAGTTTGTCAAAATTTTATTTCTATAGAAAATGTTGTACAAATTTTATTACTATAGAAAGTTTTGTCAAAATTTTATTTCTATAGTAAATTTTGTCAAAAATTTATTTCTATAGAATTTTTTATATATAGATTTTTGTTTATCTAAAATTTAATTTGGAGGTGAGAATTATTTTTTTGGGTGCTGCGTCGATATCAATTCTACTCTTTCAGGAACTTTTACGAATTACGTGGGTTGCAAAAACACTTGCCAATAGCAAGGTATCTTAAAACTTCTTAACACCGTCTTCTTAATTGTAAGTTGGTTTGATTAAATTTGACAGAAATAAAATTTTGAAAACATTTTCTATAGAATTAAAATTTTGACAAAAAAAATTGACAAATGTTGAACAAATTTTTTATAGAAATAAAATATTGACAAAATTTTCGATAGAAATAAAATTTTGATAAAATTTTCTATAGAAATAAAATTTTGACAAAGTTTTCTACAGAAATAAAATATTGACAAAATTTTCGACAGAAATAAAAAAAATAAAATTTTGGCAAAATTTTCTATAGAAATAAAATTTTGACAAACTTTTCTATAGAAATAAAATTTTGACAAAACTTTCTATAGAAATAAAATGTTGATAATATGTTCTATAGAAATAAAATTTTGACAAAATTTTCTTTTGAAATAAGAACGCCTTCCAGTACCAACTTACAAGTTACAAAAATTAAATGTGATTTCTTTCTGGTTTGTTGAAGTACACGGATGTCTTCCAGTACAAATTTGTAATGATTATCAAAAATTATCGGGTTCTCGCCAATATGTTAATTCAGTTAAAAATGTACGAAGTTGTTCCATACAAACTACAAAAAAATTGAAGAACTTTTTTTCGTGAAAAGAACGAAATCTTTCGTACTTTGAATGAAATTTGTCGTTCCGTTTACAAAGAAATTTGTTTCAGGGAAGTCAAGATACAAAATGCCAACAATATTAAACACAATTTTATTAATTTTGTAGAATTTTTCAGAACTATTAAAACCAAGTAAAACAAAATTTTCTTTCATGTCAGGATATCCAATTTTAACTCTAAGTAAAAATCGACTTTTTTGAAAAGTCGATCGACTTTTAGGCAGGGAAAAAACTTTGATATAAAGTTTAAATGGGTCTAAAAAAATTGGATTCGTATTTGAAGAACATGAAATCATTGGCCTCAAAACAATATTTTCTTGAGTGTGAACTGAGTAAGATCGACTTCAACATTCCCTACATTCAAAATTAAGTGAACACTATATTTCACTAAAGCCAATTTAACTTTATTTTTCTTAATGCAAATGCGTACGTCAGTTGAATGAACTAAAAAACGCGATAAAATTAAGCGTAAAAAATTTTCTAAATTCGTACTTCGCACAAAATAGTTTATTATTTCTTTAAATTTGTAAATTTTACTACAATTGCGACCATCTTGAACTTATGGTACTAAAGACATTCTTGCAATTTTGAATACCAATTTTTTCCTTCAAACTACAAAATTTTTTTAACAAGCGAAAAAAAATAAATATGTTTAGTCAATTTTCTTGAATTTGTCGAAAAACATTTACTTATTTTTGTGATACCGGCGTGGGGTCAGCGTTTGTAATACTGTTTAGTTAAAATTTTCTAAAATAAACCGAAAGTTTTCTTCCTGGTTCACTGTTTTTTTTTTCAGTGTAGTTTTGCCTACAAAACGTCAAAATGGACCTTAGGAATTGTAAAAGCCTCAGTCGGCAATTGCAAAATTAATTCACAAACAATACGACATTTAAAATAATCAAAAAATTTGTGTGGTAATTGCGAGACCCTTCAAAATATCTTTCACTTAATTACATCCGCAATTTTTTGTAAAATAAACAGGACAGACTAAGATTTTATGGCCATCTTCCAAACCCAGCAAAAAAGTGTCCCAAAAAGTATTGAAAATGTTATTTTTCGATCCAGAAGTGGTGTGAAATTGGCGCAGAAGCGATGTATTTAACATGGGCTTGTCATAGGATGGATGTCCACCATTTCAACGGCCGATGCGCTGAACTTGCATAACATATAGTTTGCTAATATTTCAGCCTGTTTTGTAATGCTATTAACGGTGTGTATTTGTAAAATAATGATTCTTTTTTATACCCTCCACCATAGGATGGGGGTATATTAACAATGTCATTCCGTTTGTAACACATCGAAATATTGCTCTAAGACCCCATAAAGTATATATATTCTTGGTCGTGGTGAAATTCTGGGTCGACCTGAGCATGTCCGTCCGTCCGTCTGTTGAAATCACGCTAACTTCCGAACGAAACAATCTATCGACTTGAAACTTGGCACCAGTAGTTGTTATTGATGTAGGTCGGATGGTATGACGTATAGCCCCCATATAAACGGACCCCCAAATTTGGCTTACGATTGCTCTAAGAGAAGCAAATTTCATCCGATCCGGCTGAAATTTGGTACATGGTGTTAGTATATGGTCTCTAACAACCATGTAAAAATTGGTCCATATCGGTCCACTTTTACGTATAGCCCCCATATAAACGGCCCCCAAATTTGGCTTGCGATTGCTCTAAGAGAAGCAAATTTCATTCTATCCGGCTGAAATTTGGTACATGGTGTTAGTATATGGTCTCTAACAACCATGCAAAAATTGGTCCACATCGGTCCATAATTATATATAGCCCCCATATAAACGGACCTCCAAATTTGGCTTGCGATTGCTCTAAGAGAAGCAAATTTCATCCGATCCGGCTGAAATTTGGTACATGGTGTTAATATATTGTCTCTAACAGCCATACAAATATTGGTCCACATCGGTCCATAATTATATATAGCCCCCATATAAACCGAACCCCAGATTTGGCTTGCGGAGCCTCAATGAGAAGCAAATTTCATCCGATACGGATGAAATTTGGTGCATGGTATTAATATATAGTCTCTAACAACCATGCAAAAATTGGTCCAAATCGGTCCATAATTATATATAGCCCCCATATAAACCGATCCCCAGATTTGAACTCCGGAGCCTCTTAGAGGAGCAAAATTCATCCGATCCGGTTGAAATTTGGTACGTGGTGTTAGTATATGGTCTCTAACAACCATGCAAAAATTGGTCCACATCGGTCCATAATTATATATAGCCCC